>NW_026732410.1:157500-423744 GCF_028476545.2 Physella acuta
TCACGTTGTCCTGTTTACGCTAATTGAGGTGGGGGTGGGGGGGGGGGCGGGGGTATGTGTGTTGGAATGACATGGCCCGACCGAAGTATGATCAGGTTGTCAGGGAATGAGATAGTTTATTATAATTAACATACAGTCTAAACGAAATATAAATTTATTCTAGAATTCTCTTAGATAATTGTATAAAATTAAAAATCAAATTTTAATTTGAAATCACCGGCTGCTTGGGTTGTGTAATTTTTAAGTGTAAGGCCTATGTAGATCAAACAGAAGAAGCCAACCTGCTGAAACATAACTCCTCCTCAAGTCGTCAAAAGAATCAAATACACACAATAATTATGTGCTGACGTATACATTGAGAGTTTGTTCGATAAATGAATCACATTTTCTTTTTTTCAGTTCAGTTTTAACATAATAAAAATATGCTAAGAATGTAACGCATATACAAAGTCGTTACTTTTCCTTCATAGGTTATGGTTTGTTCTATTTTTAAACAAGATGTCCTTCACCTTCATGTCGTTTCTGTTGACATCTCATCTCCTGCGTTCCCATTTTCATCCCAGGCTATGACCCCTCCACCTCCCCACCCCCACATTACGCACTGCTCTCGGTTAAGTGGGATTCTACATGAGTGAGAACCTTCCGGTGAGAAGAGAGTATTGCAGTGCAGCTGTCCGTCTAGGCACGCAACTCTGGCATATTAGCGCATCGGGGGAACAGTGTTTCTTCCAGACTTTTTTCTCTGGGGGGGGGGGGGGCACTTGAAATTTTCGGGGGTGGGGGGGGCAGTAGACTTTCTTCGGAGAGGGGGGGGGGCGGACACTGTTAAAAGTATATATTTTCTATATAAATTATATAAACTTCATTTCGTTCGGGGGGGGGGGGGACTTTGAACCCCCCCCCCCCCCCCCCACGAAGAGATGCCTGGAAGAAACTCTGCTGGGGAAAAATATTATAATTATACCGATCTACAGCTTATAGCCTACTTGATAGGAATGGTCGGCAAAACCATTTGACGCAACAATGTAAAGTATATCTTTACCAAGATTCAAAAACTTAATGCCAAAGCTTTTAGCAATAAAAAAAAATGCTGCAAAAGGTATTCTACAAAATTATAAAGCAGCAAATTGAAAAAAAAAATCTACATCTTTAGCAACACTTTTTTTTTAAATTAACGAAAATCCTTGCGACATAATCAGTCGATACAAAATCTAGGACATACAATTCCCGACTAGAAGAAAATGAGTAGAGTGACCTTGATTGAACACGTGACACGGTAGCTCCGCCCAAGTTCTATCCAATGCTTTATTTCCGACTGTCCATTAACTCAGAACATCCTCAAATTTCAAGCGCTCGTCTCACAATACTGGCTCAAGTTTCCGATGGCATTTTTACATTAACCAGATTTTAAAAAAAATTAAAGAAATGTCAAACCCATTTCGTTATTATCTAGAAATCGTGAATAAAAGGTTTTTGATCAAGTAATTCGAGTTACACTTTCAATCAGTTAGTTAGACAAATATAGAGTTTTTCTATAGAGCTGAGGGACAGTTGAATGGCCTACTGGCTTAAAGGCCGAGCTGTATATACTGACCTACGGTCTACTGGCCTATGGTCGAACTGGATACACTGACTTATGGTCGAGATAAGTACACGGACTCTAAGTCAACATGAATTGGGTGCAGTGTTTCTTCCAGGCATCTCTTCGAAATGGAATTAATATAGAAAACATATACTCCACCCCGGAGAATGTTGTCCGCCTCCCCGAAAATATCCAGTGCCCCCCCCCCCCCCCCCCCCCCAGAGAAAAAAAATCTGGAAGAAACACTGATTGGGTGGGTCACATGGTTTGTGTAGGTAACATGAATTGGGCGGGTCATTTGAATGAGGTAGTTGAACGTGAATTGGGTTGGTCAACACTAAATAGGAAGGTCATTAAGAATTACGTCGGTCAAAATGAACAAGATAGCTCAATATTAATTCGATGGGTCAACTTGAAATAGGTTTGTCACCATGCATTAGGTAGGTCAAACTAAAATAGGTAGCTCAGTACAAATGAGGTAGGTACGTAAATTACCTGATTCCCCCGTAATGCGGTACTTTAAGTTTTACTGACTTTTATTGTCAACGGTATTTGTAATGACCGAACCTTTCTTCCATGTAGGCTTATGTTTTTTCTTTGATCTATTTTTTCCCACCAACAATTGTAGGCTGTTTCTAAAAGTGTTTCGTGCTAAAATATAATCACAAAGTCGTCAGCAGAATTTAAGTATAAATTTCTGCTTACATTGGCAATTAAAATGTCAAATTATTTTTTTATCTCGCGTATTAATGAAGACTTAGATATGGCACGAACGGCTACGAGATAAAATTGATTAAATTAATTGGTGCGTCAAATTTAAATCGGATACTTAGTTTCAAACCACCGCACGCGATATTTTGAGACTCGATACCCAATGAAGCGGGTATCGCTACTTCGTTGCACTGACGATTCAACCAGATAACTTGAAGTATGACTATACTAGATCGATACTTGAAATTGAATTTGACCAGCTGTATTTAATCAGCGCCAACCGCTGGTCTGGAATAATCAGTTAACAGTTATTTATTTTGTTTGAGTGAACTTTAAAAAGCTCCGGCGCGGCGCGGTCATTTAGTAGACGTCATGTTGGTATCGGTGAGGCGGGGCTGGTGAGGACGCGGTTAAAATTAGTATCGCTACGTCACATACAGGAGGTATTGTACGTTCGCCACGGCAAAGATAGTAGTAATTATCCAATCATTGTTTTTCCATATGGAGGCCGTGCGTCCTCTTTTCCATAAAAAAATCAACTATCAGTTACAGTTACACACTCCCCCACCCCACCCGCTCTCTATACACATGCACGAACAAAGATGAATTCTACCGTTGTTACGGTGGACTCTGTCAAGCTTAAGTTGGGATTGTAGACATTTAGGCTAATTCTAGGTATTGTACACTTTGGTACCCTTCAGTTTTTGGAATAACCCCCCCCCATCAATTACTAAAAAAAAAACCAAAATATACTCAGCATCAAGGGGGCATGTGGGACGGCCTGGCTGAATGGTAGAGCGTTTGGTTGCTAGCCTGAAGGTCTCTAGTTCAGATCTTGGTTCGGACTTGCGGGAGTTGAACTTGCCTAAGTCCACTCAGCTCTGATGGGTACCTTACTTACGTTGGCGGCTAGGTATATCGCTGACTATGCCGATGTTAAATTGAACTCTGCTTCATCTGCCTAATGGAAGAACTTTACTTGTGTTGGGCATACATATATATATATATATATATATATATATATATATATCTAATATATAAAGCTCAGTTCTGTAACGTGTGGCAAAAAAAAAAAAGTTTGTCGTTGACAGTTCTACGGATTTAAGAGTTAGATTTTTTATCGTGCTCAAAGTCTAAATTTACGAGTCAAAAAATTACCATTGAAAGTCTTTAAAAACAATTTTCATTCTATTTACTTAGAAGAATAATTTTCAATTATGAACAAGACATAAAATTTTTAAAAAGTGTATCGACGTTTATAAAATTTCTAAAATTGTGTCGGAAATGTATTGACTGCAAAGTTACTTCCCTTTAATGAAAAATAAATCCTTAAGAAGAGAGAATTAACATTTTATTACTTTGTTTTTGGTGTTAAGAAAAAAAAAATAATTACACAATTAGCGGGGATTGATTAAGTGCAATGTCGTTAGGTATTTTTAACACTGCCTTTTATTTATTCTATACACTGAACATACTGTTCAATAATTATTATTTTTTTTTTTTTTAAATCAATAACATTTAATAAGCCAGGTCCTACAAATCATATACGTTTATTTCTTTCCATTTACGGATAAGCTTGGAGTATTATCATTTTTGTTCACTAAATTGAAACAGGCGCGTCCGCCGGCGCCCCTGCACGGTTTGATTTGGCCCCCTGGGCTATCATGTGAGCGCTATGCTGCATAATTTTGTTTTAAACAGTGCGATAGACTATGGATAAGAAAGGTTACTATAGTCTTTAAGTGAATCAAATCCGGGCGTCCTCCGGCACCCCGACAGGGTGCTATTTGGCGCCCCGGGCCTTCCGGTGTACGCTATGGTATCTACGTTCGCGTGAGTTCAAAAGACTATAAATAAGTTATGCACTATAGGCGTTTACTAAGTTCAATCAGGCGGTGACGTCATGGTGCGTCCTCTGGCGCCCAGACAGGGTGCTTTTTGGGGTCCCGGGCCTCCCGTGTTCGGTTTCGCGCCTACGTTCATTAAAGTGAGTGCAAAAGACTATGAATAAGTTGGGGTACTATAGTCGTTTATTAAGTTGAAGTAGGCGATTCAGCCCCGTGAGCACTTTGCGTTTATATTCGCGTTAGTGTTTTCTTTGTGTTTAGGTTGGGTTTGCGTTAGTGGTTGCGTTTTGATTTGGTTCGTTTTTGTTCTTTCTTTTTTCGTTTTCGTTTGTGTTTTATTTTCATTGGGTTTGTGTTTGTATTTGTGTTTGAGGTTGGTTTTGCGTTTGGATTTGGTTTGTTTTCGTTTGTTTTTTCTTTTGTGTTTTTTTCTTTGGGTTTGTGGTTGGTTTTGCGTTTGTATTTCGTTTGTTTTCGTTTGCTTTTTCGTTTGTTTTTTTCTTTGGGTTTGTGTTTGTGGTTGGTTTTGTGTTTGGATTTGGTTTGTTTTCGTTTGCTTTTTTCTTTGTGTTCGTATTGGTGTTTGTGGTTGTGGTTGGTTTGTTGTAAGTTTTTGTTTTCGTTTGTATTTGTAATTGTGTTAGCGTTATGTTTGCGTTTTGTTGTTTTGGTTTTGGTTGGTTGTGGTTTGGGTGGGCAATGCCGGGTTTATGATGATTACTAAACACACAGGTGATGGTCTTTAACAGAAGGGTTTTTCACAGAAGCCAGAGCAGGGCCTGGCCGGGACGGCTAGTATATATATATATATATATATATATATATATATATATATATATATATATATATATATATATATATATATATATATATATACATACATACATTTACATGTAATATATTCCTGCGGCCTTGTCCTGTCGAAGGTCAATGTCCTAAATGAGTTCCCTGATGGACAGAGTCACGTATCGTGATCTCCTGACCACGTACCGTGATGTCCTGATGTTTTCTTGCCGTGGTCTGAGTTGACTCAGCATCGGGTTACAACCAGCCTACATTAGCTGGAATGACTTGACGACAGCAGGGGCTCGCCCTACCGTCGGGAGGTAATGATTAGACCAGGTCGTTAGGTGATTACAACCCCGTGGGTGGGGGGAAGGGAGGGGGTGAACATTGATTTTTTTTATTGATGGACATCAATGGTGTACGGATGTGTGGGTGGGGGGGTGAGAAGGGGTGGGGAAGAGAAGGGGTGGGGTATTTTAAAAAAAAATGTTAATTTGACATGTTTAGATACATTTATAAGAACAAGCAGTCATACATGTTGCTAAATTCTACTCATACAGAATTAAATCATACATCTTCTTTTCATTACAACAGAGTAACACATCAAGCGAGAATGTAAAAAGTTGAAACAACGTACAGACACTAAATATAATTTGATACAAGCAGGGCTTAAAGAATAGCCATGATAAACATACATTATCATCTGTTGGTTCATAATGTTGAGGTACCAAAAGATCAGACAAGGATCTAATAAAAATGCTTTGTTCTCCTTGCTGTTTTATTTCATTCTCCAAAAAACAAAAACGAGCCTAGGGCATTTTTTTTTCATTCGTTCAAAACTAAATGCATTGCGTTGAAAATACAAGCCGGACATTGCGACAAGATGTCGAACAATTAAACAAGAAGTCGGACAGTCAAACAAGAAACTGGACAGTCAAACAAGAAGCCGAACTCTCACTGAAAAAAAAGATTGATAAATTACTCCAGAGCAGCTGCGAGTTGTACTGTTGTCATGAAAAGTGTCCGGGTGATAATCTGAAAAGCTTTTTGACCCCCCTCCCCTCCCCTCACTTAATCATGCATTTCTCGCAGACCTCACTTAAACTTCCTCTGTTAACACGGAGAGGTAGGTCTATACCTGGAGACAGGTGTTAAGGTTGGAACCCATAGAGTTATGAAATCCTTACATGAAGGGCTGATCTAGTATCACGTGATTGGCTTTTGATGCCGACACGGAAGAGTTCCAGCCGCGCGTCGTCTTGGCGACAGTGCCTGCGACACGTGAGGGGGACAGATACCTCCAGGGTCGGGGAGAGACGAGCCGTGATTGTTGCAGACGTTCGACTAATGAGCATGTCGACATGTAGCGCCATTGATGGGGATGTCTCGAGATCCTGGTAGGATGACAGCAAGACAGTGTGGGGGAATGGCGTCTTCCGTCGTTACGTACATCGGTCCTTAGAGAAGAAACGGGTAAGGTTGGCCTTTATTATCTTATCTATTTATACTTTTAATTGCTACTCGTATGCTTTTGATCGTTGTCGGTTATTAGATTTGAATGTTTTTGTTGTTGTTTTTCTCTGTGTATTTGCCTTTGTAAAATGCTCAGAGGGTGCTAAATTAAAGGCGTGGCAACTAGGGGGGGGGGGGGGGGCATCATGCAGAACCCAATTATGTAGAGATGTGCTTTATGTTTTAGAGATTCATTTATTCAGATATAATATTAGAACAATCCCAATTACTTAAGCAAACAATAATTATTAAGTAAAAGGTTAGCATTTTATACATGCACTACTCTAGTATAAAGACCTAGTTAAGCGCAATAAATAAATATAAGGGAAATAAAGTAAATTACCTAAGTGTGAGTGTGTGCGTGCGTTTGTGTGTGCGTGTGTGTGTGATAGTATAGCGCCATTCACCTTTAAGGTGGATTTAGATAGTTGTGTAGGCTGGGCGGACTCTATGGACGTCCTACTGTGTTATTGTTAAGCCCCCTTTTAAGATTCTTTTAAAGACTGGTAAAGTTTTATACGTTAATTAGACAGCTAATGAGACAGCTATAGTTTTAAAGTATTTTTAAAGTGACTTAAAACTCTATTTTTAGAACTGGTTCGACGAATGTTTTGTCATCAATGACATCAATAATGTTCATTGCTCGAATGATATCGATACACATAGAAGAAGGCTTAAAAGCTTTATGAATCATTGTATGTAAGTATCGCAGCGTAGCTTTTAATTGTAATATCGATACAATTTGTCACTGCAGTCAGTATCGAAGCCACTATAGACTAACTTATATCTTCCCACCGTGAATAAATTGTATCTGTTAAATGTGTATTAAGTGCTTGGCAAATAAATACGTAATGCCTTTATTCAGTATCTTTTCGATCTGCTTGTTTCAATTAAGAATCAATTTACGATGTTAATTACGATAGGAACGATTAGATGTGGTTTAAATAATGTGTGTGGTGTACGATGCTGGATAATCGCTGGTCTGTGAGTACGGTTGTTTGTGTGTGGAAAGAGTTTTAAACAGTTTCTTTAAAAGATTGACAGCAACACAATGGTTGGTGATTACAAGATGTCACTGTGTTTCAAACATCATGTATAAAATATCATTTTTAAAAATATTTTTCAAAATATCATGTTTAAAATATCATGTTTAAAATATAATGTTTAAAATATCATGCTTAAAACATCATGTTTAAGACATCATGTTTAAAATATCATCAAAAATTTTTTTTTTCAAAATATCATGTTTAAAGTATAATGTTTAAAATATCACGTTTAAAATATCACGGTTAAAATATCATGTTTCAAACATCATGTTCAAAAAATTACGCTTAAAACATCACGTTTAAAATATCAAGTTTAAAACATGTTTAAAACATCACGCTTAAAACATCACGTTTAAAACATCCTGTTTAAGACATCATTTAAAAATGTAACTGAGTTCTGAATGACGCCCATGAATGACGCAAAGGCTTCTGGGGGAGTAAGTCAAGACCTTAGTGTAGGGAGGGTGGGGGTTCAAGAAAGTATGACGCAGCCTTTTTTAAACACAAAAAAATTATGAAAATCGTGTTCATTTTCGTTAGAATATTGTGATCAAATTGGGATGTGTAAGGAGGCGGTGGCGAGAACTTCGCGATATCTTTGTGAGTGTGTGTGTGTGTGTGTGTAAGCGTGTGGGTCTGGCTTTTTGTGTTGGCGTGTGGGGATAAGATCATATGGGTGTGGGTAAAAAACGACATTACAAAACGTGTCTTCATTTCTAGACGAACCCTAATTAGGGGACAACATATTGTAAAGATTATTGATGGTCTATGAACGACATCGTTTTAAATGATTTTCCCACTGATCAAACTTCCATCATCCCACGTCATCATTTAAGACCAGACCTCACATAAAACAATGGCGTCAAAAACCACTAAAGAAAGTCATGCCCTAAGTACAAACGGAACCCCTGGAGGGAAGAAAATGGCAGTTGGCCAGATAAACTGACCGTGACAGATGTTAAACCTGGAGATCATCTGACCACCCAATGACCGGAGCTCCGGCCACTGAATAATTAACATTAATCTTTTTTTTCCCCACACACCAGGTGGCGCCAGGCAAGACATGCCAGACACGATGAATATTCAACATCCGTTCTTGGACAGAGGTAACACCAGTTTCGGTAATTATTTGTACGTCAGCATTTTAACGGCATCACTGACCTGACCCCTTGTAAAGGGAAATAACTCTATACTTAACTCTAACCCGTAGCCTGTTCTGACCCTATATTTAACAATAACCCTACAATCATTCGCTAATTATTCAAAAATACCAACAAAATTTTTTATTAATATGATATTATATTTTCCTATTGGAGAATTTCCAAGATTCTAATTAATCATTAATTATGACATTCATAAACATCTTCCTTACACTATACGTTTCTCTATATTAGCTATTCATGAAAGTCTTTTTTTTTACAAGGTGCCCTACTTAAGATATATCCTTAATTTGGATCTTTCTTACACGTAGTCCCATATTAGCTATGCCATTCTAATAGATTTTTCAAAATAGCTATGTACTTAACAAATTATTTCCCTTTAGCAATTTAAATCTTCCTGCTGACGACCCATGTACACGCAGTCGGCTCTTAGTTCTCTCCCTTTAGCTTGATTAAGACTTCACTTTGTCGCTTCACCGCTCTACAAAAAGGTTAGCAAGTAACCATGGTAACGCGATCTGCCGCACAAGCTGGCCACATTCTGTTCCCGGAATTTTGTATTCGATTCTCATGAATAAAATGTAAATCTTTTTATGTCAAATTGATTTAGCGGAACAAAACAATTCACGCTATTTAATCTATTTAATTTATTCACCAGTAAAGAAAGAAAGCTGAAACAAAAGAGATGCCTATAGAGGCGTTGTTTTGGTGGGCTTTTAAAATTTTTATTCTGATAAAAGTGTCACAGTTGTGGATATTAAACACTAAACTTAACTTTTGACCAAAATAACCGTTAATTTTATTCACTAGGCTGTAAAAATATTATTAATGGTGACATTGATGATGGTGACACGACACTAATGGTGACACTACTTATGGTGAAAATCGTACGCTTACCAGTGGTGAGACTTGTAATAATTTTAGATCTGGTAACATCATTTCTGGTTAAGTGTCGATCTTAGACGTGGTGCTACCATAACTGGTGGTAATCTTAGTGGTGGCGGCACCTTTTTTAATACTCAGGACCAGAGTTTCTTCCAGGCATCTCTTCGGGGGTGCTCCACCCCCCCCCCCCCCCGAAGGAAGTCAACCGCCCCCCCCCCCCCAACGAAATGGAATTTATTTACCACCATTATATAAATACCACCCCTATAATTGAAATACACGACTGTTGGCGCTCATTATAGAATTTGGGTCGCATCATTATAAATTAAAGTAAATAATTCTTTTTGGAGGGTTTCTAACACAATACTTCAGCCATTTGTTCCCCAGGGGCCACAAAGGAATAAGTGAATACGTGAAATAACACAATACAGTTCAAAGCCCACTGAATCTTTCATCAGACAAGTGGTGTTATCTTTCTTCTTTATATTATTTATTAACATAACAACATAGCTTAGGTCAAATAAATGTAAATCAAGACAATTATGTCTATATTTAACCAGATTTTTTTACCCTTTCAGATGTGCAAGTGTTAGAAATGGCAGAAGTGAATTTCTTTATTGTGTGTAAACCTATTCGATCCAAACATTTAACAAATCAATTGACTAAAAGGTCGGCCCAAATACCGATACAAACCTGATATTCCCGTGACGCCACCAGAACCGGGCTATACATTATTATGATCATCAACCTGACAACCCCTCTAGCCAACCTCTCGGCTCTAGACAACAGCAGCCAGTTGCTGGGCAACCAGACGACCACGCAGCCGACAGAGATATTCGCAGTGTTCATCATGGCGGCGCTCGTGTTCCTCTCCTTCCACGGGAACCTTTGGATCGTCATCGTCATTCTCATCACACCCCAGCTGCGGGCCTCCATGGCCAACATCTTCGTCATCAACTTGTGCTGTGTGGACCTGGTGGCCTCAGTCACGGCCATGCCCATGTCGGCCGTGACATTTGTCTTGGGGGAAGATGGCCTCGGGCCAGCAGTAAGTAAAAACTAGGTCCATGTGTTGGCCACCTTACATTAAAACCCTCATACTGGCCACACTATATTAAAACCACACTGTCCACCCTACATTAAAACCACATTGTCCACCCTACATTAAAACCACATTGTCCACACTACATTAAAACCATACTGGCCTTCCCACACTGAAACCATATTGGCCAAATAACTTTACAAAAGTAAGTAAAACCTCCCATATCACTTTTCTACTTCCCGCCACAGCTATTATCTGTATCGATTTCAAATCTTTACAATTATTGTCTTATAACAAAACTATCACCTACAACATCAAGGTGTCATTGTTTCACCATCAAACATCAATATTTGGTTGAAATTACATCGTTCATATATTATACAGAAACATTTTTGACGTGTAATATAGAAACCTTGTTTTTCTCTCACTCATCCTGTAACGTCATTGTTGATCTTAGACCAAGTCGGTACAGTTCTTAGATTCTATTCCCGTCTCTCTGTACAGATCTTAGACCCTATTGCCGTCTATCGGTACAGATCTTAGACCCTATTGCCGTCTACATATCTTAGACACTATTGCCGTCTATCAGTACAGACCTTAGACCCTATTGCCGTCTATTGGTACAGATCTTAGACCCTATTGCCGTCTATTGGTATAGATCTTAGACCCTATTGCCGTCTATTGGTATAGATCTTAGACCCTATTGCCGTCTATTGGTATAGATCTTAGACCCTATTGCCGTCTATTGGTATAGATCTTAGACCCTATTGCCGTCTATCGGTACAGATCTTAGATCCTATTGCCGTCTATCGGTACATATCTTAGACCCTATTGCCGTCTATCGGTACAGTTCTTAGACCCTATTGCCGTCTATTGGTACAGATCTTAGACCCTATTGCCGTCTATTGGTATAGATCTTAGACCCTATTGCCGTCTATTGGTATAGATCTTAGACCCTATTGCCGTCTATTGGTATAGATCTTAGACCCTATTGCCGTCTATTGGTATAGATCTTAGACCCTATTGCCGTCTATCGGTACAGATCTTAGACACTATTGCCGTCTATCGGTACAGATCTTAGACCCTATTGCCGTCTATCGGTACAGATCTTAGACCCTATTGCCGTCTATCGGTACATATCTTAGACACTATTGCCGTCTATCGGTACAGATCTTAGACCCTATTGCTGTCTATCGGTACATATCTTAGACCCTATTGCCGTCTATCGGTACAGTTCTTAGACCCTATTGCCGTCTATTGGTACAGATCTTAGACCCTATTGCCGTCTATTGGTATAGATCTTAGACCCTATTGCCGTCTATTGGTATAGATCTTAGATCCTATTGCCGTCTATTGGTACATATCTTAGACCCTATTGCCGTCTATCGGTACAGATCTTAGACCCTATTGCCGTCTATCGGTACAGATCTTAGACCTTATTGCCGTCTATCGGTACAGATCTTAGACCTTATTGCCGTCTATCGGTACAGATCTTAGACCCTATTGCCGTCTATCGGTACAGATCTTAGACACTATTGCCGTCTATCGGTACAGATCTTAGACCCTATTGCCGTCTATCGGTACAGACCTTAGACACTATTGCCGTCTATCGGTACAGATCTTAGACCCTATTGCCGTCTATCGGTACAGATCTTAGGTCCTATACCAAATATAAATGACCAAGAGAATTGACTCATTTGAAATAAAGACCCCTTGGGTATTTAAAAACTACACCCCATATGTGGTCAAGATTACAAAATTCCCTCATACAACAAAATATTGTTGATGTGACACCATTCCTCAATATGATATTGAGATGACACCATACACCAGTATGTATGTACTTGAGATGACACCATTACACCAACACAAGCCACCGTATCTGACCAGTGCCCCCCCCCCCCCCCCCCCCCACCGACCCATCCACAATCGATACCCCCACAAATTAAATCACATTTTCCCTACATGTCTGGTTGTGTATTGATCCCGACTTGCATAACCACAAACTAATGTCAGTGACGGCCGCTGAGGCCTACCTCGGCTGGCTCGTTGACATTTCACTGCCAGCTTACAGATCTTGGAATCTGATTTCATGGCAGATTTGTTGTCAGACATCCTATACCTACACAACTGTGTCAGATGTTTACGTGCGTCATTCAAGCATCGAGTGGTAGATTACAATGTCGCAATATTTGATCGAGTTCCTAGCCACATACAATCTAGCGCGGTAACACTAACATTCAGTCGCATATAGGCTTTTCACATGAGTTCTCTTAGATGAGATTACAAGTTATCGATGATAAAAATGTTTAGATGGATAATGTATCAGATGATCAACCCCGGGATGAATCCCACTTCACATTCAACTTCGTCCGAGTTTATCTTTCTTTTCGACATTTTTTCTCCCGGGGGCACTTGAATCTTACGGAGGGGAGGGGGTGTACACTGGTTAAAGTATATATTTTGTATATTTTGTATAATTCTATTTCGTTCGGAAGTGGGGTGGGGGGGGGGGGGGGGTGAGGTAGTGGAAGACATTGGTTAAAGTAAATAGTGTATATATACATTTAATATTTTTTCCATTTCGCCTGTGGGACGGGGGAGAGGCGGTGATCGTACTCAGGGTAGATGGTCTCATCCCTCCCCTAACGTAGAAATGCTTTAAAACCACTGTCACCAGAGGCCAAATTAGGTCCTACCTAACAAGCACCTGAAATTCTGGACGTAACTTATTGTTCTATTGGGTGATTGACCTGCTTCTTTTGTCAGCTAATGTTGGTTTATGGGGTGAGTAGGCCATGTCAACCAGTCTTTCTGCTGTACATTCCTGACTAAACCAGGATTTGTCCAGAGATATCTTTGAGGCGTAAACTCTGTCATGATGGGCATGTTGAGATATTCACAGATTCTCTGAACTTATGCTATTGTTTGATTTTTATAAAAAGGGATCAATCGCCATGGAGTAAGCAGGATCAGCAACGGCACAATGCGGGGGTGGGGGGCGGTACTCATTTGGTGACACCAACTCGAAAAATCATAAAATTTACTTTGAAAACAATGTTTTACCCAGAAAAATAATATAACAGTCGGGTGATACAAAGCCGAAAATGCTACATTTTAGGAGGGGGTAGGGGGTGGCACCGGACCTAGTGGCGCCACTTAGCAGGAAGAAAGTGACCAACGCATCCTCTAATCAAAGAGAGGGATAAAAAATAAAATAAATAGACATTTTTGTCAGTGACGAACATTTTCCTCCCACCCCAGGCATGTGAGGCGAGCGGCTTCCTCAACACGTGTGTGATGGTGTCGTCGGTGTTGTCGTTGTCGGTCATCTCGATAGAGCGCTACTACACCATCTCCCTGCCCATGCACCACGCCGGCCACGCCACCCCCTGCCTGTACCTCATCACAGTCACGGGGGTCTGGGTCACCAGCCTAGTGGCGGCCATGTTTCCTTTGCTGGGCGTCAATTCTTACAGGTAAGTTAAGGTGTCATTTACTACAGGTAAGTTTTTTGGGGTGTCAATTGTTTAAAGGTTAATGTTTGTGACACGGGCGAAACCACCATGTCGCCATATATATATATATATATATATATATATATATATATATATATATATATATATATATATATATATATATATATATATATATATATATATATATATATATATATATATATATATATATATATATATATATATATATAAAAGAATCATCTTTAGACCAAGCGATCCAGTTGGCAAATGTAAAGCTCATATGTTTCTTGAACTCGGCATATGAAAGGAAGGTGTGGTCAGCACTATGCCCAGCCGCCTTTACTTTCCCTAACATAAGTGGGTACCCATCAGAGCTGAGTGGATTCAGGGACGTTCAACCGACTTGAACCCGGATTCGAACTAGAAACTTTCGGGTTTACAATCTAGCGCTCTATCCCTTGGGTCCCATCCTCTCATTACCATTTTACAGGTTTATATAGAAGTAAACAATAAATTGTTTAGAAGTGTATATACGTTTAGATGCAGCATCAATAAACTAGTACATGTGTTAAATTTAAAGGGTATACAATGTTAACATGTATTTTCAGGTATCGCCCGTCAAGAAGAATGTGCTCCTTTTACCTGCAAGCAGAAAACACGGGCGACAAGGCATTCGTCGCCATCATATTTCTCGTTTCGTTTCTTATTCCTACCGTCATTTTACTGACAATGTACGCAGGCATATTCCGTGTGGCTAAAAAGGCAGCAACGGTGATTTCCCCTAGCCAATCAGGACCTTCTTGTGATCCTGTGACACGCGTGAATATGGACGATCGGATCTTCGCGATTACGCATGCGCAAAACAACCACGGCAATCCATTGCCCCGTGAGACACCTCGCGTCAACGTGCAGGATGTTTCAGCAAACGGTTCGGAAGCCATTTTGAATAATCAGATTTATTTCCGGCGTCTCTCAATAGAGGATTCTGGGATACGAACAGCGGAGATAACGGACACAATGTCGGCTAATTCTTGTAACAATAATGATAACGACGAGGAGCGGAAGCCGACAAAAGGTCGGCTTGACATAGATAAAGCTAACAAACTGAAACTAAATTGCGCGGGTAGGAAAGCTGATTCCTACCACACCAGTAGAACGGCTGGTCGAGAACAGACATCATCATCAGCATTAAACATCACGTCAGCCCACATCCCACTACACAACCAGCCTCACACATCCAAAACTAGACCAAGCCACTCTAAAGCTTTCAAAACGTTGATGATAATTGTAGTGTCCTACGTCATTCTCTGGGGCCCGTACTTCGCCTGTCTGCTACACGACTTCACCTGTGGGAGGTCGGCGTCGCAAGTTCTGGAACTTCTCACCACCTGGCTCAGCTTCGCCAGCTATGCCGTGAACCCGGTCCTGTACGGCTGCATGAACCGGATGATCAGAGAGGAGCTCTTCAGACTCTGGAACTCCTTCTGGAACTTCTGCTGCTGCTGTCAATGTCTGTGCTGCAGCAGTCGAGGCGAGGCTTGGATCGTGTTCCAGATACCGTGCAGGAGGAAGCACGCGGACACCAGCGAGACCCCCGAGGTGATTGTGGGGGGTGAGGACGAGCTGCCGGGCGGGGCGGAGAGTTTTTACCAGTTTCTTCAGAGGACGCAGGCCAGTGACGTCACCAACTCGCCGCCGGTGCGAAATGGGTCTAAAATGACCAGCCTGGAACTGGGAAGTCTGCCAAGACAAAACGGACACGTTTAGCATTCCTTGGTGTACATTCTTTCAGGGTCGTCCATAGATCGGGGGTGGGGTTGGTGTATGGGGATCTGTGTGTAAAAGGCGTTTAAAAACTGCATGATAATAGTAACAGACGACCTTTAATATGTACATGTTGACGTGCCTTATTCTACGCGCAATATTTCCGTTTCGCTTAAAAATTCAATTTTAAAAAGGGGCGTTTTAGTTTATTAATTACTGTTTTTTTAAACGCCATCAACACCTTTAGAGAGCCAACACTTCCTACAACTAGCAAAACATTTTGAGTGGTTGTATTAAACAAATACGACTTGACAACAACGGCACAAGTCCAATCTAGTCAGTTGTGGACCACTGGAGCGACAACAGAGTTTATATAAGGGGGGGGGGGGGGGGTGGTAATGATTTCATCACTGAAGTTCAAGGTTGTTCAATGTCTGCTTGCTAGACTGGCTCATTGCCCAGTTTTGCTGCAGTAGTTGAGAAAAGAATCAGAAGATATTCAACTTTTTTTTTTTTTTACTGCACATTTTCCTCATGTGACGCGACACAACAAACAAACATTTGAACCTCTTCTCTAGCTGGTCGCTGCTCTTCTCATTTGTTTTATATGTTTACATTAAACATTGTTTCGCTAATTTGTTGTTTCTTATTTATTGGCTAGATTTTTATACCAGCTGTTAATTTAATAAAAGTTTCTAAAATTTGTCTCCATTTTTAGATTTGGTTATGTGTTCAGACTGCTGCATCGTTCCACTGCAGTTCTAAATTTTGATGCAGTCAGCCCTGAGCAGCCCCCCCCCCCCCCCCCCCCCCCCATTCCCGACTGCACGGATTTTGTTTTACCAATCAATTTTCTTTAAGAAGATGTAGACGGTAGCGGTGCTAGTCAGAATATCTGTAACCGATAAAATAAATTCTCGTTAACGATCTAGCCCTTTAGACGACAAGGCTAATGTTCAACAACTCATAAAAATTGATCCGAATCAGAGTTACTTCCCGTTTAGTGATCCGAATCAGAATTGCTTCCGTTTAAAAATGATCTGAATCAGGATTGCCTCCCTCCCTCCCTCTCTCAGAATGGAGAGTGCAATGTGGACAACATATGCCAACTCCCCACTCACAGATTAGAGGAAAACGATCTTTTGATCATGAAGAGCGAAGCTGCATGCAATCACGTAGACCTAGCGAGGTCGTCCGCTCTCCAGTTTAGAAGATTTACAAATCAATATTTCTTATTTTCTGTTGCGCTGTCGTGTGGTTTATTCTTGTAAACTAACCTGATACTACGGGCATATTCTAGTGCCCTGAAGCAAAACATAATAGTGCCGCGCTCATTGTAGGCATAACAGTGTTATAATATAGTGCATGACGTAATGTCCCTATCCCAACCTTTTAGTACCATTAGCCTTTCCGCTGGTGTGACACTTCAGCATATTTTTATTATTAAAAACATTTAGAAACAAAAACAAACACTAGCTGGAGACATAGATCTATGTATTTTATAGCTATAGCCCAGAAAAACAAACTGTGAACAACATAAAGTATTCGGAAGTTTTATGACGTCATTATTTACACATCATAAAAACGTATGATTATCTCCCCTGAGTCGTATCTCCGCCATCAGCATCAATGAAATTAAAAGTGGAATCTAAAATAGAAATCAAGTTCGTTATTTTAACGACGGGGAGAAAAAGTGCTGTCAAGCTAATAAATCTTAATTAGTTGAGTTTAATCAATATCCAAAACCGGTCGGGTCTAAGCACCGATAGATGACGGAGATTTCTGTATTTAGCTTCATGGACGAAACAAATTAGGTATTTTTAGACGGTTATTTGTGTTTTTAAAATCTTTTAAATGATAAACGGAAACAAAGGGTGGGGGTAGGGGGTGTCTATAGTTACACGCCTAGGATATGGGGGGGGGGGGGAGGGAATCGAACTTTTGTGATGATGTTTATCAAAGGTATTGAAAGTGAAAACATCATTTATCACTTTTGAAAAGCCTATGGGAAACTAACAAACCCGGGTCAAAATCAGGTTCGTTGAACTATTTTTAGTACAGTTTCCATAATATTGTCTTTGAGAAAGTACTGCTAGCCTAAATGTCAATCTAAAAACTACTTTTAAAAATGCAAGTGTAACATCACAATACTTCCCCCCCCCCTTTCCGTTTCCTCAGTCATACCTCGTCACATAAGTTCAACCCCCACCCAGGAATGTGACGTAATGAATGGACCTCGACCCCCCTAAGTCAAACAACCAGCGCTGATACGACCCACGCCCGCTGACCGTTGAGAGATAAATCGTTGTGTTGTCCAGTCCCGCTAGAAACAAATTTGTCCGGCGGGAAATGTTTTTTTCCCCGGCGTTCAGTGACTAGTTCCGGAACATTTCGTTGCCTGGGTGTTTACACATCAAGATAATGGCGGCCCGACCGATGTTAGGACTATCTGACGTCATCACAGATAAAGATTTTTAATCACGTGATCACTATGCAGATTGCATAGTCACCGCTCTTTTATTCTTATTACCGTGCTTCACCCCTAGCTTATAATTTCATTGTAGAACAAATAAAATTGAGTAAAGCTTTGAACCTTACAATAATGAATTATCATTAGATACATAATCGCCTAGTTAACTCGTCTAGGTTAGTCCATATAGGATGGAATACTTTTAAAAAACTAATTTTATCGGTAGCATGTTATTTCCATAATTATCCTCATAGATTTAGCCTACATGCCTCAACCATTAAGATAAATATTTTGCTAAAAAAACTGCGTTGAAAAATCCAAGAAAGACAACTGGGAAAATACTTTCTAATAAGGGAGGTCATACTAGGTGTTCACTGATACTTCACGTTTTGTCCTGTCCTTGATAATCCACATTTTACACAATATTTTTTTTAGAGCCAAATAGATCTAGATTTGGTCTACAAAAGGTTAAAAAGATACCCAGTGTTCAAATTTGTAAATATGCCTGTTCATCCCCTTCAAAACAGTTGTAACAATTGATAAATTGATTCGTTGCTCATGAAAACTCACTCTTACACTTTTCAGCAACCGATGTTTTCATTAAATAGAGCAAGTGTATTTAAAAGATTATTTTTTAAGGTTTTTTTTTTCCTTCTCTTCCCTTTTTTTATTATTCAAATATTGTAAAAATAAAAACACTTAGAACCATATTAATTTATAATTCGTTTAATTTTAACTAAGACGACAACCATATGTCTAAAATTGTTTGTTTAAAAACTCGATCAGTTCATGTTGATTCTCATTAATGAAAACATGAGTGATGGTAGCTCACCCATCTGATAGTTGAAGTGCTAATTGATTTTGTTATCTCCCCTTTTGTTGTTTAATATAATAATCTCTAAGTAAATTTCTAACAATAGTTAATAGATTGAAAATTTCCTTACATTAGGAACCTAATGTGTGTGCAGAGTTTAGACAAAATCATTGCATCAAGGGTCACATCTGAGTTACAAAATTTGCTAAAGACAGACATTGTGATCTAAGTAAATATTTTAAAGAATGGAAACATTCAAAAGTAAAATACAAAACAAAGATGTAAACAATGTGTAAAAAATTTTTTTATTAATCCATTAGGATCATAAACATTCATGGGTAAAACATATTAGGGGCAAATTAATTAATCATGATATAATAAATATAATACATAATTTCAGGCTTATGTTGTAAAATTCTTTACAGGGGTAAAATAACATTTTAAAAATTTGGTTTAGAAATTGTAAATGATTAAAATCAGCATTGCACTGTGCCATCAGCATTTTACATTGCACTTTTCAACAGATAAAATAATGAGTATAATAAGTTTAATGTATTCTCTTGTTCAGTATATACACAATTTCTGTTTGAAGGGTTTAAAAATAGCTAATTTAATCCACACTCTTAGACTTTAAAGTTAGCATGATAGTAAAACTAATATTTGCTATAGAACTGAAGAAACTGAAAAATTAGTATTGACATAGACAACATTTAGTTGTCTGTCTGACAAAGAGCCGCACATGAGCGCTTTATCCAATGCTGGACAGGCATCTTACCTGCAGACAGGTAGATGGCGATGACGAAGTTGGTGGAGTGTCCGGTGGTGGACAAGACACCTTTACGTTCTGATGTCTTGTAGATGGGGCACATGTAGCGCTTGGCACTGCGGTCGATTTCCTCGCTGTATTTAGGCTTGAGCCAAATGATTGGGATAGGCTCAAACAACACCCTGGGCTTCTGTTCTTCCAGGCAACCCCTGGGGCAAAGTCAACCAATCAAGTTTTAAAGCAATAGAAAATAAAGAGATACAGTTATGGAATAAATTGTTCAATTATCCCCAAACCTTTAGCCCTAGTTTTCACAAGCTTGCATATATGTGAATGTACACTAGTGATCTGGGCAGACCTTTAAGGTAGTAGTAATTTATTTATAGATTTAAATAAATAAATTATAATTTAAATACATAAATAAATAAATTAAGTAAAAAAAAAAATATTTATATATATATATAAATATGTATGTGTATATTAATCTCCCACTGTTTCTCTCTATATATACATATTTAATACAGAAATTAAAAAAAATAAACACATACATATATATACATATAAGTAGAAAGATAAATTCCCAATTTAAGCTAAAAGATATTTACTCTTCTCTACTCCATCGAGCTCCATCTAAAAAGAGTCCATAAATGTAGGCGCCATCATCTGGAGCTTTAGGCATACGATCGTGAGGCAACAACTGGAAACAGATATTTATAACATGTGTCTAATCCATCAATCAATGATGCTAGTTTTACCTAGCTATTATATAATGATCATTGTTTTCAATTTTACTAAAGTAAATATCTATGCCTGTATAAAATGTAATTGGACAAATAAAAAACTTAAAAGTTCAGGTCTATTTTCTTTACACAGTTCAGATTTAATGCTTAGATCTATTATCATATTAGAAAAAACAATAAAAACAGTTTATATGTTGGCCTTTAAAATTTACCTCAAAATCAAAGGCAAGTTTGTCAATGGGAATGGTGTATTTTCTGGCATAGTTCTGCATGACCCCTGTCAAAAAGGCTTGAGTGAAAAAGAACCCAGAGACCCAAAAGTCCTGAGGTTTTCCTTCATTGTACCATTTCTGTGAAAATAATGTATTCTATTGTTAGAATCTTTATAAGAATCCTAAAACTCCTACCACAAGATATTTCAATCTTTATAAGAATCCTAAAACTCCTACCCCAAGATATTTCAATCTTTATAAGAATCCTAAAACCTACCTCAAGAAATTTCAATGATCTAAAAGAATCCTAAAGCCTAGCTCCAGAAATTTCAATGATCTAAAAGAATCCTAAAACCTAGCTCCAGAAATTTCAATGATCTAAAAGAATCCTACAACTCCTACCTCCAGGAATCCCAGTCTATCGAGGAAGTCGTTGACATAGCTGGCCAGTGGTTTAAGGGACGGGTAGGAACGTTTGGCCCACATGGCCGGCTGCTTGCCCAGCATCAGACTGGAGGCCAGACTCTCAAGGTCAGCAGACATGACCACCAGACCTTTCAGGGCTTTCTGGACGTTGATGAGGCTGGAGCGGATGATGACCAGCAACCTGAAAGTAACAGGCTCATGACAGGCCAGCAATATATGCGGATAACATCCAGCAACCTGAAAGTAACAGGCTCATGACAGGCCAGCAATATGTACGGATAACATCCAGCAACCTGAAAGTAACAGGCTCATGACATGCCAGCAATATGTGTGGATAACATCCAGCAACCTGAAAGTAACAGGCTCATGACAGGCCAGCAATATGTACGGATAACATCCAGCAACCTGAAAGTAACAGGCTCATGACATGCCAGCAATATGTGTGGATAACATCCAGCAACCTGAAAGTAACAGGCTCATGACAGGCCAGCAATATATGCGGATAACATCCAGCAACCTGAAAGTAACAAGCTCATGACAGGCCAGCAATATATGCGGATAACATCCAGCAATCTGAAAGTAACAGGCTCATTACAGGCCAGCAATATGTACGGATAACATCCAGCAACCTGAAAGTAACAGGCTCATTACAGGCCAGCAATATGTACGGATAACATCCAGCAACCTGAAAGTAACAGGCTCATTACAGGCCAGCAATATGTACGGATAACATCCAGCAACCTGAAAGTAACAGGCTCATGACAGGTCAGCAATATGTGTGGATAACATCCAGCAATCTGAAAGTAACAGGCTCATGACATGCCAGCAATATATGCGGATAACATCCAGCAACCTGAAAGTAACAGGCTCATGACAGGCCAGCAATATATGCGGATAACATCCAGCAACCTGAAAGTAACAAGCTCATTACAGGCCGGCAATATGTGTGGATAACATCCAGCAATCTGAAAGTAACAGGCTCATGACAGGCCAGCAATATATGCGGATAACATCCAGCAACCTGAAAGTAACAGGCTCATTACAGGCCACATGTGAACCACACAGAGAATAAAGGGAGAACTGCTGGAGGTGTAGAATTTATTCCTGTCATTTTCCTGTTTAATTTTTCAATTCACCACTCACAGCTCTATATACATACCTATGACATTTCGCTGTTTGAACTTAATTTCAAGCCTTTCTCCCCTTACCTGTTAAATCTCTCCATTTCCTGCACCAAGACAGTGTTCATGCTTTCTCCATAGGTAACAGGATACTTGTGAATAGCTGCTTCTATATCAAAATCTTTGGGAAGCTGTCAGATGGGATACAGATATCAGTTAACCAATCAGTTTGTTCTTTAAACAGTGCTTGTACCTTGCCCAGAGTTATGTATCTCGCCCATAGTTACTTACATTGCCCCAGGAGTTATGTACCTTGCCAAGAGTTATGTACCTTGCCCAGAGTTATGTACCTTGCCCAGAGTTATGTACCTTGCCAAGAGTTATGTACCTTGCCAAGAGTTATGTACCTTGCCTAGAGTTATGTAAATTGACCAGAGTTACTTACCTTGCCCAAAATATCTCCTGCTACAGCTGCTAGGGCAGCCTCTGAAGATTTGGATGCCCCTCCTCCTTGACCCTCGGTCAACAGGACGGCATCAAACAGCATCTTGGTCTCTTGCAGCTCTCTGGAGATGTCAACGTTTTCGTGCAGACCAAACACTTCCGGGTACTGGGCTGTGGGCAGTTGCTGGACAATTGGAACATAGATTAGAGATTAGGTCATGGGTAGTGGGCAGTTGCTGGACAATTGGAACATACATTAGAGATTAGGACATGGGCAGTGGGCAGTTGCTGGACAATTGGAACATAGAGATTAGGTCCTGAGTAGTGGGCAGTTGCTGAACAATAGGAACATACATTAGAGATTAGGTCCTGAGTAGTGGGCAGTTGCTGGACAATAGGAACATACATTAGAGATTAGGTCCTGGGCAGTGGGCAGTTGCTGGACAATGGAAACATAGAGATTAGGTCCTGGGTAGTGGGCAGTTGCTGGACAATGGAAACACATTAGGTCCTGGGTAGTGGGCAGTTGCTGGACAATGGAAACATAGAGATTAGGACCTGGGTAGTGGGCAGTTGCTGGACAATGGAAACACATTAGGTCCTGGGTAGTGGGCAGTTGCTGGACAATTGGAAACATAGAGATTAGGTCCTGGGTAGTGGGCAGTTGCTGGACAATGGAAACACATTAGGTCCTGGGCAGTGGGCAGTTGCTGGACAATGAAAACATAGAGATTAGGTCCTGGGTAGTGGGCAGTTGCTGGACAATGGAAACATAGAGATTAGGTCCTGGGTAGTGGGCAGTTGCTGGACAATGGAAACATAGAGATTAGGTCCTGGGTAGTGGGCAGTTGCTGGACAATGGAAACACATTAGGTCCTGGGCAGTGGGCAGTTGCTGGACAATTGGAAACATAGATATTAGGTCCTGGGTAGTGGGCAGTTGCTGGACAATGGAAACATAGAGATTAGGTCCTGGGTAGTGGGCAGTTGCTGGACAATTGGAACATACATTAGAGATTAGGTCCTGGGCAGTGGGCAGTTGCTGGACAATGGAAACAGAGAGATTAGGTCCTGGGGAGTGGGCAGTTGCTGGACAATTGGAACATACATTAGAGATTAGGACCTGGGTAGTGGGCAGTTGCTGGACAATGGAAACATAGAGATTAGGACCTGGGTAGTGGGCAGTTGCTGGACCACCGAAACATAAGCAAAACTGACCTTAATGAACTTGACGCAGTTCTCATAGTCTGTCCGCAGGGGCAGGTGGTAGTGTCCACTGCTGCTGAACTTGTAGTTGGGGTCAAAGATGATGGGCTCACAGAAGAAGTCCCCTAGGATGGTCATCAGACAGCGCCTGTCCCAGTCGTCTGTGACTCGACCCCCGTAGTTACACTCTCCAGTCATGTACGTGATGGCATCAAACGGCAGCTCATCGTATTCATTGATGAACATCTGAGCAGATTTATAGATTGGCCAGTTTGAGTATCATCCCAACAAATTAACCCATCATTGTAATTGAAAAATACATATAGGTCTATGTAACAAGAAATATGAAATGACATAGAATTTATGCTCATCCAAATAATTTAAAAAATTCAAATGTCCATAGAGCTAACAGTCAAAACATTACATAAAATTATTTTAATCCATTTAATTTAAATAATATACAAATGTCTGTACTGCAAACAGACCAATATAATATTTTACTCCTCAGCCTAAAACTTAGTGGAGTCTAAAACATGTTTAGTAAAGACATTTAAAATGACATTAATTTATAAAAATCTGGCCAGGTTAGTCCAGAAGGAAGAAATATAAAAAAATTGAATGGCAAGTCCAACCTGGACACAGTTAAAATGTTACTGTTGATGAGAAATGTTTACCTGAAGCTGTCGTATAGATATTCTAAGATCTGATTCATTAAAGCCGTATGCAATATTCCATCCATTGGGGCCAAATTTTCTTCTCTCTTGTACCAGGGCATGGAAGAAACACAGACCAAACAAAAGTTTGGTGAAATGCTGAAATTTCAAAAATTAATATCAGTAACAGAATGTGCTGTAACAGTTGAAATATTTATAGTACAGTCATTTGACTTTCAGAGACCCCTAGAGATAATGTTATTCTAAATATAAGTTTGCAATTCAACAAAGAATAAAAAAAAAACTAAAAATATTTTATCACAGCAGCTCTTGCAATAACATGCAAGAAAAATGTTTAAATAGCAAGTGTTGATCACAAAATTAATATGTTGATAGCAAGCACCAAGCACAAAAGTATTGTGGTGATAGCAAGCATCAAGCACAAAAGTATTGTGGTGATAGCAAGCATCAAGCACAAAAGTATTGTGGTGATAGCAAGCATCAAGCACAAAAGTATTGTGGTGATAGCAAGCATCAAGCACAAAATAAGAGAAGAGATTTGGTGATAGCAAGCATCAGACTGAAGAGAGGAATAAAACCCAACTCACCCCATCTTTGTCTGGCTTCAAGTGGTTGCTACAGCCACTGTAAAAAGTCTCGTCACTGATTGGATCGTTGAGGTAACTCTGCAGCAGGTTCTGGCGCAGCCCTGTTGGTGGTTCATTGGTCATCTTCACGCTGTTCTGTAGCACTGAGACAGGGAACTGGGGGTAAAGGTCACAGAGAAAGTAAGTGCAATCTGTTTTTATACATGGTAGTCAGGACAATCTATCCATGTTTGTATACGACCGTAAGAAGTCTGTTCTATGTTTTATAGGCCAAATGCACAATCTATTTATGGAATAGGTCTCTAAGCATTGAAAAAATTGTTTGTTAAACTTAAAAGAGATAATTTCCTTAATTAAAAAACTAAAGGGCTGAAAAACATTTTTTCTAAACATTTATTTTTGAAGTCTCAACAGCAAACCTGTCAAGTTGCAATGTGCCATACACCTTTCTATGAAGATGGTGTTATGTGCAATCACTGTATTGTTTCTGACCCATATCAAATTAATATTTAAGTCAGGTGAAGCATGCCTGACAAAAAGAGTGACTGTGCTGTCTAGCAATATCATGCCAAAGTGCAAGCTAATTGTTATGAACTCACTGAGGCTTCTTACCGTATGTCAGAAATCTTTAAGGCTACCTAACTGATGATGGGTGGCTAGTTAACCATACACTAAAATCATTAAAGCTACATACCTTTGATGATGGGTAGCTAGTTAACCATACCCTGAAATCATTAAGGCTACCTACCTTTGATGATGGGTAGCTAGTTAACCATACCCTGAAATCATTAAGGCTACCTACCTTTGATGATGGGTAGTTAGTTAATTGAGGCTACCTACCTTTGATGATGGGTAGCTAATTAACCATACCCTGAAATCATTAAGGCTACCTACCTTGATGATGGGTAGTTAGTTAGTTGAGGCTACCTACCTTTGATGATGGGTAGCTAATTAACCATACCCTGAAATCATTAAGGCTACCTACCTTTGATGATGGGTAGTTAGTTAATTGAGGCTACCTACCTTTGATGATAGGTAGCTAATTAACCATACCCTGAAATCATTAAGGCTACCTACCTTTGGTGATGGGTAGCTCGTTAACCAAAGTCTGAAATCAGTGGCAACATTTTCTGGGGAAAACTCTTCACAAATTTTTTCTAGGGCATTCATCCATGAAACAGCCAGATGACAGTTCTGTAGTAGGACCCAAGTGCCTTCCTCTGATGCTATTTTTATCATCTTAGCAGCTATAGGCCCCTATAACAGATATTCACATTTAAGACTTTGGTCAAATTATAAATTATAGCACGGTCTTTTAAAATAAAATAATAAATGAACTGTTTATCATCATTGTTTCCCATTTGTGCCCAAGACACATGAGACAGATGAAATAGAGTTAATCTGTTTCAAGGACTTCTGCATACATGAGGATAGTGTGGTCAGCACTGTACCCAGTGTGGTCAGCACTGTACCCAGTGTGGTCAGCACTGTACCCAGTGTGGTCAGCACTGTACCCAGTGTGGTCAGCACTGTACCCAGCTGCATGGGTCAGGCACACATCAGAGCTGATTGGTCTCAGGGAAGTCCTACAGACTCGAGCCCAAGATCTGAACTCTAAACTTTTGAGTTAGCTATTGTAAGCTTTACCATCTGACCATATCATCACTCTAGCTGTTTATAGAAAAACTTCAATATTAAAATATTTAGTCTTTACTTTTCATGCTATTTTAAAACATGTTTTTAAAAAAACAACATAAATTGTATGATGACATGATTGTATTACCTGCCCCTGTCCAAGTGAAATGGAGTTGAACTTTTTCCCCCCAAAGCCTTTGTCATCAGCGTATTTCAGTAAGGCCATGGTGGGGTCAGCACCAGGGGAGAGGATGAAAATGAGGGGGGAGCAGGCATTGGAGTCGTTGTAGCTCTTAGCCAGGTCAAAAGGTGGAGGTTGCACAAATATTTTACCCAGCTTCTCCACCACAAACTCAACAATGGCTTGAGATATCTGGGAATATAAAAAATAAAACGGGAGAGAATATTTCAAAATTTTAGTTGAAAAAAATAATACAACACGTCTTTTATGTACTACATAGGCCTACTTCATATATTAAAACAGAAATTTCATTAAAATTTGATTATTAAACAAATGATTTTTGTAAATAAAGCTTTTTCATGAATTCTAGTTAAATTTCACTGAAAGTGAATTTAATTGTGTGAGTAGAGCTATGGTTTACATAAAATTATCTGGAGAGAACTATTTTAATAGGGATGGTATTATAGTCTCTAGCTAAATGTTCAACTGTCACCTATACCAACCTTATCAGGACGAATGCAGCGTTGTACCATCAACTTCTGGAAACTTCCAAGTTTGGTGTGCCATGGGTCTGGCAGGGCCACTTTATTTGGTTCTTTGGAGTTGTAGTAATTTTCCCAGAACTCTAAGTGCTGTGTGAAGCTATCTCTGTGGGAGACACATCCTCATCAGCATACAACAACACAGTCAAAGTGGAGCAGCATTAGCACTTTTGTACAGGTTTACAGTACAATCGGTGTTTGAAATTTGACAGGATCTAATGTAGGTAATTGTGTTTATCTACCAGGGATAAGACAACTTAAAGTTAAAGGCATCTTATACAGAGCATCCTGATGTGGTGGTCATATATATATGTATGTATGTATATGTGTATATATATATATATATATATATATATATATATATATATATATATATATATATATATACATATATATATACACACACACACACACACACACATATATATAAATATATATATATATATATATATATATATATATATATATATATATATATATATATATATATACACACACATATGGGTCCTTTTGACTTGTAAGAGAATGGATTTGCGCCCAGAGATTAAGGTGTTATTTCCTTTTGGTACAGGCTCTGTTGTAGCTGATCATGCCAATCCTAGAATGGCAATCTCTGCCACATTTATTGCAGATCATTGTAGTGGGTATAATTGAATAGATATATTATAAAGTTATATTAGATAGCACAGATATGAAGCCCCCAAAATCTTTCATGTCATTCAGACGACAGATTTTAACCAACCTGAAGCCCCCAAAATCTTTCATGTCATTCAAACGACAGATTTTAACCAACCTGAAGCCCCCAAAATCTTTCATGTCATTCAGAAGACAGATTTTAACCAACCTGAAGCCCCCAAAATCTTTCATGTCATTGAGACGACAGATTTCATCCCAGCTGTTCTCACTGAGCCAGTCCTTGTCTGGCTTGTGTATAGTGTTCTTTAGAGCCACACCCCCAGTCAGGAAGAATAAAAATTCACGGTGGTCTAGTTCATTCTTGGATCTAGAGCACAAAAAATATTAGGTTGGTCTAGTTTATTCTTGGACCTAGAGCAAAAATATATTAGGTTGGTCTAGTTTATTCTTGGATCTAGAGCAAAAATATATTAGGTTGGTCTAGTTCATTCTTGGATCTAGAGCACAAAAAATATTAGGTTGGTCTAGTTCATTCTTGGATCTAGAGCACAAAAAATATTAGGTTGGTCTAGTTCATTCTTGGATCTAGAGCACAAAAAATATTAGGTTGGTCTAGTTCATTCTTGGATCTAGAGCACAAAATAATATTAAGTTGGTCTAGTTCATTCTTGGATCTAGAGCACAAAAAATATTTGGTTGGTCTAGTTCATTCTTAAAAAATCTATTTGGTTTTGTTTATTGTTAAAAAAATAAAATTGAACATGTCTAAAAAATTTTTAAGAAATATTGGGTATAAATTAATTTAAAACAAGACCATGTGTGATCCTACAGTAGTCTACACAAGCAGTGACCATAAGAACAGTTGAGCTAAAGTTTATCTGTTGCTAGGTAACCACATATAAAAGAGTTTTATGTCTAGCTTTATCTCTATGCTGAAGTTGCTCACAAGGAATCACATAAGAGATACACTGCATTTAAAAAAATAATATTTAATTGCTCTATAATGCTCTACAATGCTCTACATACCTAAATAACTATAGTATCAAGGTAACAAGTTTTATAAAAAAAATGTCAAAACTGCAGACACAAGTGTGAAAACATCAGCTACCATGTAGCAGTACCTGAGTATATTTGAGCACAATATAAATGAGAAGACCAGCTTGTCTTTCTCAAAGAGTGACCGGCACACATTACAATACAAGCTGTAGGTGAAGTGGTCAGCCAAGAAGCGGATCCTCTTGTCCAGTTGCTTTGATTTATTGCTTTAACAGAACAATTCAGTTAGCAGCTGCATACAGTTGTAAGGAGAAGTTAGTATGTACATCATTAACTAACTAATTAGCTTTAGTTAATTGCTGATGTATAGGCTATATAAATATTTAAAATAAAAAATAAAATAAAAATATGTATATATATATATATATATATATATATATATATATATATATATATGGGAAGTACATATATATCAGTATAGTCATCCATATTCCAATAGTTATATAAAAGAAGAGAACAATAGTTGTAGACTTGTCCATCTTTTTAATACTATCCAAAAAGTTCAAGCAGCAGTTACCTCTCCTGGATTGACAAGATGAAGAGATTGACGAACCAGTTGAGAGAATATTGGTACATGGGGTCAATGCTAGGGAGTTCAGTGATGGAGAAGAACAGGACGGATGAGTGGTTTGCGATGGGTCTGTAGCCTGCTCTCGACACGTCAATCTTTTTTTCCGTCTCTTCACCAATCTACAGCAGGTTTAAAAATCACAAGCTTTGCTATACTGAGTATTTGGGGTGTTGTAGCAAATATTTGGTTTTAGCACATCTATTCTATATCTACTATCAATGAAATCTTACTTTTTGTTTCTTAGAAATTTCATTAGACAAGATTTTGGATGAGTCTAGGATTTCAATGGCTGACTCGTCTTCTAGAATATTCCCTTCGGAGGATGAGAGAGTGTGCAGAATTTTGTCCTCAATTTCTTTGAGTTGCTTCTTGTTAGCTGCACTAGTGATGATCAGCAGTTGTCTCTCTTCCTCCAGTTCTGGTCTGTTGGTCAAAGGTTCAAAGACTTTATATTTAAGAATTTTTTTTTAAGTTGTAAATATTGAGGAATGTACAAGGTTTTGTTAAATATTGAGGAATATACAAAGTTTTGTTAAATATTAAGGAATGTACAAGGTTTTGTTAAAAGTGGGTAAGTTTAAACCTGGTGGTTAGGTGGTACATTGATGAATGAGTGGGTTGGCAAGATAAGCAAGAGGTTGTTTAAATTAGTCCTCCCCTTGCACCCCTAACTGACCTCCCCGTGTACCACTTTTGGATCTTGACTTATCTCCCCTTACACCCCTGAATAGACTCCCCCTGTACCCCCTTTTGACATTGACTTACCTCCCCTTGTCGTCCCCCCTGACTTACCTGCCCTTGCCCCCCCCCCCCCCCCCTCCGACTTACCTCCTCTTGTCCCCCTGACTTACCTGCCCTTGTCCCCTGACTTACCTCCCCTTGTCCCCCTGACTTACCTCCCCTTGTCTCCCTGACTTACCTCCCCTTCTGACTTACCTCTCCTTGGCAACAACAATGCCCAGCAGCTGGTCCTCTAGGCCCTCTGGTGTGATCATGAAGTTGAGGAGAGAAACTTTGGTGGAGATCTCAGGCAGGTAATGCGGGTTCCTCAGTTTGGTTGTGATGTACAGCCTGAAGTCTTTGTTGTACTCTAGGGCTTGGTCACCCATCATGATCATATCAACACCACCTAGAGGTCAACATCATATCAACATCACCTAGTCAACATCATATAACACCACCTAGAGATCAACATCATATCAACACCACCTAGAGGTCAACACCATATCAACACCATATCAACACCACCTAAAGATCAACACCATATTAACTTCATAGAGGCCAACATCACGATCATATCAATCCCACCCAGAGAAAAATATCAAGATCATATCATCACAACCTATAGATTAACATCAATATCAACACCAACTAGAGGTCAACATCATGATCATATCATCATCTAGAGGCTAGATATGAAGACACCCACCCAGGACCCACCTTGTTTAAACGTCTGCTTGAGCAGAAGTGGCTCCAGCGAGGCATCCAGTTCCTCGTAGACATTCTCCAGGAGTAGAGGGAACCCAAACCCTATGCAGTTCTCTAGAACTCTCCCGTAGTCGTGGTCTGAAAGTTTAATGACGGCCAGGTTCTTTTCTCTCTCCATGTTTTTTACCCATCTGTTGGCTTGACCATCAGGGTCAATCATTAGGGGCCTGAAAGTAAAGTTTTGACCATCAGGGTCAATCATTAGGGGCCTGAAAGTAAAGTTTTGACCATCAGGGTCAATCATTAGGGGCCTGAAAGTAAAGGTTTGACCATTAGGGTCAATCATTAGAGGCCTGAAAGTAAAGTTTTGACCATCAGGGTCAATCATTAGGGGCCTGCAAGTAAAGTTTTGACCATCAGGGTCAATCATTAGAGGCCTGAAAGTAAAGTTTTGACCATCAGGGTCTATTATTAGAGCATGACAATATACTTTTTGTCTTTTTTTAAAAACATTTAGAAGAAAAACCAAGGGGAGAGAACTACTAAATGACTGGCAACTCACCATCTTCTAGAGTTAGCCACTATGACACCATTATCAACAGAGAACGCATCACGCGGCAGACCTGCAATGTTCCAGGCCTGGATTTTGATTGGCTCTCCCAAAGTCCTCGTCAGGGAGAATTCAGTTGAAGCTGGGATTTTCTTTTTCTAAACACAATTAATTTCAAATTCTAAGTCTTTATTCGACATAAATTGATAGAATCAGTACAAAAATAAATTTTAAAATCCATCTACATAAAATGAATAATAATTTAAATATCCACATCTTTATCATATACAAAATGATTAAATCAACAATTCTACCTTACTAAGTGAAGAGTTTTTCTGTTTGTAAAAAAACTCCAATGTGGTAGCCTACAGCTTGTTGGCTTGAAATTTACCTGGCATTCCTTGACCCAAGATTTGGTCATCTCGTCACGAAATGATGTGGTGAAAGGTCCGAGGTAGGCTATGACCCCAGCAGAGATGATTATGTCCCCTATCAGGTTGTCGTAGATCTCCTGCAGTTGGACAGACGCCTCGGTCCAGCGGGTTTTCTCGCCCCCCAGACCTCCAATCAGTTTCTCTGCTCGCACCAGTTTTTTGTTACACAAGTCCACCTGTGAATCAAAGGTAGAAAGTTTTGCTTTGGATCTTACTATGTACATTTGTTGTTATTCAATGGCATGGATAATAATATAGTTTTCACTCTCTGCAAAAAAAAAAAGTTCAAAAATACTTTTTCTTTTTACAGTAATGTGGGATTATTAATCACTTTTTTACAGATTATTTATCACAAAATAACAAGGTGGTTGCACTTTACTTTATTTATTTAATGATGGTCGACAATATACACTTTTTAAAATGTAATGATGTCAATAATGTACAAATTTAATCATTAGTATGAAGAGGCCAACATCTTACAAATTAATAATTAAAATGTAATGAGGTCAATATCTTACAGAATATTCCAGGTGTTCTTTCTTGTCCTTCATCTCCTGTAGTGCCTGTGTCATGTCGGCTAACTTTTTCTCCACGGCCGCCAGCTCCGCACGTTTCTTGTTTAGCGTGGACATCAGTGTGGAGAGATCATCTTCAGCCAGTTTCAACTTTTGTTTCTTGGGGGCCACAACTTTGGCCACCCTGTCATAGATCTCCATAGCTAGAATCCACTTGCATAAACCTTTCAGAAAGTTGGACAATAAAATTGTGTACAAAAAACAATTGCATAAACCTTTCAGAGAGTTGGACAATAAAATTGTGTACAAAAAACAATTGCATAAACCTTTCAGAGAGTTGGACAATAAAGCTTTGTACAAAATTCACTTGGATAAATCTTTCAGAGAGTTGGACAATAAAGTTTTGTACATAGATCTATTTGTAATGGAGATTTTAAAAACAAAATGGCAAAAGCAATTTAGTCTTAAATTATGGCTTGTAACAGCTGTTTACAAAAAAAAATGTTTTTAAATTATACACAGGTCAGAAATAGGATAACTCTACTTCTGCTCTTTTGATTTTAGATTAGAAAGGTAATTTACTCTCTACATGTGCACAGTATTGTTAATTCAAATGCAGGAAAAAAAATGTAGGAACAAATTTAAAAATTAAAAAAAATGAATTAACAGAGGCAGATATTGTTAGCTGAGGTAAAAAAAAAAATTCTTGTAAAGAGAGCACTTTAGTACCTTCTGCTGCTGAAGAGGCCTTGGCGACCTGCTTGGGGTCAAACTCTGGGTTAGTGAGATACTGTTTTCTGATGGTCGTCATAACAGCTTCAGGGATGTTGTCTTTGTCATAGCTTTTCAGGTCGTTGAGGAAGTTGAGGTCGTTGAGTAATTTTTTACTTGGTGTCCAGAAGTCCAGTATCTGTTTCATCAAAGTCACTTTCTCATTTAATATTATGTAGCCAAACTCTATTTATATTTACATATTTGAAGCTTGCAAAAAACTAAAAGAGCAGCATATGAAATTAAATTGAACTTTTTTTCAAATTTGAATTAAGAAATTTAAATTTTACAATAATTTTTAAAAATATTTTAATCTTTTGTTTTTTTATAATTAACTTACTGTTTGTAGTAATTAAAAATAAAATGCTTAAAAAAATAACAAACTGTTGTAGAAATATTTGGAGCTTCAGGGAGACTGACCTTTTTACTAGAGTCATTTGGGTCATTTATTTTCTGTGGTGGGATGCTCCTCATGACGCAGACGGCTGCCATGACCAGTTTGACACCAGACGGTGGACTCTTCATTGATTTCACAATGGTGATGTCTGCTGGCTAAAACAGGATGGAAGAATTAAACAGAAAACAGGATGGAAGAATTTAACAGAAAACAGGATGGAAGAATTAAACAGTAAACAAGATAGAAGAATTAAACAGTAAACAAGATGGAAGAATTAAACAGTAAACAAGATGGAAGAATTAAACAGAAAACATGATGGAAGAATTAAACAGTAAACAAGATGGAAGAATTAAACAGAAAACAAGATGGAAGAATTAAACAGTAAACAAGATGGAAGAATTAAACAGTAAACAAGATGGAAGAATTAAACAGTAAACAAGATGGAAGAATTAAACAGTAAACAAGATGGAAGAATTAAACAGAAAACAAGATGGAAGAATTAAACAGTAAACAAGATGGAAGAATTAAACAGAAAACAAGATGGAAGAATTAAACAGAAAACTATACAATCTTAGATTAAACAAAAAGGAAAAAAATGTTTTAAACCTATACATTAGAAGCTGTAACACTACCACCTGTGTTTAAAAAACAATAAATTAGGAGATGTAAACCTACCTTCAGTGTGTGAAACCTATACACCAGAAGTCAAAAACCTACCTTCAGTGTGTGAAAACTATACACCAGAAGTAAAAACCTACCTTCAGTGTGTGAAAACTATACACCAGAAGTAAAAACCTACCTTCAGTGTGTGTGAAACCTATACACCAGAAGTCAAAAACCTACCTTCAGTGTGTGAAACCTATACACCGGAAGTAAAAAACCTACCTTCAGTGTGTCAAACCTATTAAAATTAAAAACCTACCTTGAGAGTGTGAAACCTATTAAAATTAAAAACCTACCTTGAGAGTGTGAAACCTATTAAAATTAAAAACCTACCTTGAGAGTGTGAAACCTATTAAAATTAAAAACCTACCTTGAGAGTGTGAAACCTATTAAAATTAAAAACCTACCTTGAGAGTGTGAAACCTATTAGAATTAAAAACCTACCTTGAGTGTATCCAAGGCAGACAGGGCAGCCTCTAGTGCAGGCAGAGCTTCAGCTAGCTCAGTTTCGCACTCATCCTTCAGGGCCTTGGCCTCAGCTGCTGCCTCATTGGCTACAGCTTCATCAGCCTTGACCTTCTTGCTGGTCTCCTCCACTGCGATGGACTCCTTGCCGATGATCTCCATCATCTTCTCTGTCTCTGCTGCAGACGTCACCAGCTGGGGCTGCAACTCTTCCAATTCTATTTGCATGGTGGCGACCTGAGGGTGGGGAATACTCTCTAGTCCAGCTCCATATACGTTAAACATAACCCTAACAAAGATTTGTTAGTTTTTTTAAAACTTGATCTATACACTTTAAACATAACCCTAACAAGGATTTGTTCGTTTTTTCAAAACTTGCTCTATACACTTTAACCATAACCCTAACCAGGATTTGTTAGTTTTTTCAAAACATGATCTATACACTTTAACCATAACCCTAACAAAGATTTGTTAGTTTTTTTTTAAAATTGATCTATACACTTTAACCATAACCCTAACATAGATTTGTTAGTTTTTTTAAAAAATTGATCTATACACTTGAACCATAACCCTAACAAGGATATGTTCATTTTTTCAAAACTTGATCTATACACTTTAAACATAACCCTAACACAGATTTTTTTTTTTTCAAAACTTGCTCTATATACTTTTAACCATAACCCTAACCAGGATTTGTTAGTTTTTTCAAAACTTTCTCTAAGCTCTATACACTTTAAACATAACCCTAACAAGGATTTATTAGTCATTTCATAAATGTAGTAGTTTCGGACCTTCCACACAGTCATTTTGTAAAATACATAAATGCTTTTATAAGACATTTTTAGAACACCATGCACATAAAATACATGGTACACACAGATTTTTTCCATTTAGAGGGAATGTTGCTGTCAGCAGCATTTTAAAAAATATAAACTAAACTATGAACCCTTATAAAAGAACCAAACTCCCATGAGCTAAAAGTGACTTGTCTACCACACCCCCACATTTTTACAAATGAGAAACCTAAAAGTTAAAAGATGGCTATAGCTCAGGTTTTAAATGCTTTACAAACATCATTTAGATTCAACTCTATGCTGTGAACTATTGTACAAACCTGTGAGGCAGCAAAAGCTAATTTCTCTAACCCCACCACGTATCTTCTTTTGGCTCTCATTGTCTCGTCTTGCTTGGACTTGAGCAAATTCTTGAAGGAATAAATCAGCTCTAGGTAGGAGGTTGGCGTGACATAAATCTCTCGACCCAGCTCAAGCTTGAACCTGGACAGTTGATGTGGTGACATCATAATGGTGATGTGGTGACATCATAATGATGATGTGGTGATGTGGTGACATCATAGTTGTGATGTGGTGATGTCATAGTGGTGATGTGGTGATGTCATAGTGGTGATGTGATGATGTCATAATGGTGATGTGGTGACATCATAGTGGTGACATCATAATGATGATGTGATGATGTCATAATGGTGATGTGGTGACATCATAGTGGTGATATCATAATGATGATGTGGTAATGTCATAATGGTGATATAATGGTGATGTGGTGACATCATAGTGGTGATGTGGTGACATCATGGTGGTGATATAATGGTGTTGTGGTGACATCATAGTGGTGATATAGTGGTGACATCATGGTGGTGATATAATGGTGTTGTGGTGACATCATAATGGTGATGTGGTGACATCATAATGGTGATGTGGTGACATCATAATGATGATATGGTGACATCATAATGGTGTTGTGTTGACATAATGATGATATGGTGACACCATAATGGTGATGTGGTGACATCATAATGATGATATGGTGATGTCATAATGCACATAATGGTGATGTGGTAACATCATAAGCGAGATACAATAATGCTGAAGGTTGAAGTGACTGACCTGACTGTCAGGTTGATGATACTCTGGTGGAAGAACTTGCAAATGGTGACAATGTCCTCTTTCATCCTGCTCTCAATCTCAGCATTCTCCAGGAACGTGTGGGCCACCCTGGCCAAGGCATCCTCTGGCCAAGCCTGGTCATATACACAATTAGTTTTACATTAGCAAATACACTGGTTATAGACACAATTTGTTTTACATTAGCAAAAACAATGGTTATAGACACAATTTGTTTTACATTAGCAAATACACTGGTTATAGACACAATTTGTTTTACATTAGCAAATACAATGGTTATAGACACAGTTTGTTTTACATTAGCAAATACACTGGTTATAGACAATTTGTTTTACATTAGCAAAAACAATGGTTATAGACACAATTTGTTTTACATTAGCAAATACACTGGTTATAGACACAATTTGTTTTACATTAGCAAAAACAATGGTTATAGACACAGTTTGTTTTACATTAGCAAATACACTGGTTATAGACAATTTGTTTTACATTAGCAAAAACAATGGTTATAGACACAATTTGTTTTACATTAGCAAATACACTGGTTATAGACACAATTTGTTTTACATTAGCAAATACACTGGTTATAGACACAATTTGTTTTACATTAGCAAATACACTGGTTATAGACAATTTGTTTTACATTAGCAAATACACTGGTTATAGACACAATTTGTTTTACATTAGCTAATACACTGGTTATAGACCAATTTTCTTTACATTAACAAATTCACTAGCTTTAGAAACTATTTTCTCTACATTAACAAATATAAACACACTGATCATACAGACAGTTTTCATTACGTTACTTCAAAAAATTAAATGCAAAAATTTAAATTACAAAAGAAAAGAAAATCGTAATAAAATAATTGGAAATTTTTAAAAAATTAAAATATTTTTATTTTTTATCTAAATCAAGATAGAACAACAAATTAAAAAAGGATTTTTTTTTTTCTAAAATGTTAATTGAAGATGTCACCTGGAACCAATCAATGGTACAACAGTTGATCAAAGATGGAAACAAGCGCAGCCTGTTGCGGAAAGCATCTCCGATGGGGCTGAAGGCAATGATGATGTGCAGGTTGGCTCGGCTCTGGCTAACAAAATATGCAAACAGAGCCAAGGGGCTTAACTCTGCGTTCTTGTCTCCTGTAGCTTTGGCTGCACTGACTCGAACTGCCTGTGAAGAAAAAAAAATCAATTTTCTAAAGACTAGATTTAAAAAAAACTTTTTTTAGATACTAGAATACGTTTTATTTTTATAGCACACTAGGCAAAATTTGTAGGCAAATGTTATAGTGTAGCAGCACCATAGTAAATGAACAATCCCCAAATCAGAAGATACAAGAAACACTTGACACTATGTTGCATGCCTTGAAGAGCTTGGAAATTTTTGTTGCCAGAAAATATATTTTCAACAATAATTTAATATTTTATAACATTTGTGAAATAAGTACAAAGTTACTTCTGGTTTCATTAAGGATAGAAATAGTCGAAGAAATTAATACTAGTAATATAATAGTAATTTAACAAACTCTTTTCTTTTTAATGTGGATTAGTAAAGTCTGGGTGTTTAGGTGATTGGGGATGTTATATTATTTAACATAAATACAACGCTATACACCATAGATCACTATTTTTATCATGCAAAACAGTGGTTCTGACTTTTAATGTTTTACTCTCCCTAGCCATTGACCGGTTGACTTCAAGGAGAGGTTGAGGGCAGTTTTTGAAAATTTTTGAATTGATAAAATAATTTTAAATGGCTTTTTAATGGCTTATACAAAAATATGAAAATGAATGTAATCGATGGCTCCTAAACGGCATTTATTTTTACAAATGTAACTATAATTTTATCACTTGCCATATTTTTAAAAAGATTTTTTTCAAAAATTTAGTATGATTACACAGACTTTTCATGCCTATTAGTTCAGTCCTTGGGAAGTATTTTTGGTTAGGCTAAAAAAATTGCCATTAATACAAGTAGCCTAGATCTAGATATGTGCTTCATTTTATTGTTTATATTTACATTGAAAAACAATGAAATTAAAGTTTGAGCATTAACTTGAAGGTGACACTGTCTAGAAGAAAACTAAACTACAATACCATCTGGCCAATCCAGCGCTACTCAAAAAATAGAGAAATAAAAAGAGCCTTTATGTGACTTAAGAGTACTGATCATCATTCATGCTGATGACCACCAAAAATGCTAATCGCCCCCTCCCCGCCCCCCCTCCAACCTTAGTGGACATAATTTACCACAAACATGACACCCACTAAAAATAACTGGCTTTACTATTACTATAGTACTCCCCACCATTGTTGTATATAAACCTTTATTTGTGCCACTTACTTCCATGATTTCTGCTTTTTCATCAGCTGCAAAAAGATTGGGCACTTCCCCAGAGTTGAGCAGTGCGTCAATGTCTTCAAGGAAAGTCTCGTATTTGATCTGGGTGTCTGTGATGAGAAATGTTGTTGGGATTCCCTTGCCTCCAGCTTGGCGTAGGACATTCTGAGAAGACAGGAATGGACAGATCAGCATTTTTTTGTGTCAGGTCAGATTTCTTAGACAGGGCACCTCAAATCTAGCAATTTTATAACAATCCTGCAGCACATTTAAAGTCTACACTCTAAAGAGCTCAGACATTGTTGTTGGTGGCACTTCAAGTCAAGTTCTACAAAAACATTGATAATGATATCATCCTTCTATATTCATCTCTTTCCTAGCCCTAATACAAACTTGTTGTCATTAGCCCAAACACTAACCTTGATGTCATCTGCCCTAACACAAACCTTGATGTCATCTGCCCTAACACAAACCTTGATGTCATCTGCCCTAACACAAACCTTGATGTCATCTGCCCAAACACAAACCTTGATGTCGTCTGCCCTAACACAAACCTTGATGTCATTAGCCCTAACACAAACCTTGATGTCATCTGCCCTAACACTAACCTTGATATCTGCCCTAACACTAACCTTGATGTCATCTGCCCTAACACAAACCTTGATGTCATCTACCCTAACACAAACCTTGATGTCATCAGCCCTAACACAAACCTTGATGTCATCAGCCCTAACACAAACCTTGATGTCATCAGCCCTAACACAAACCTTGATGTCATCAGCCCTAACACAAACCTTAATGTCATCTGCCCTAACACTAACCTTGATGTCATCTGCCCTAACACAAACCTTAATGTCATCTGCCCAAACACAAACCTTGATGTCATCTGCCCTAAGACTAACCTTGATGTCATCTGCCCTAAGACTAACCTTGATGTCATCTACCCTAAGACTAACCTTGATGTCATCTGCCCTAAGACTGACCTTGATGTCATCCCTCCACTCGTTCATGCCGTAGCTCTTAGAAATCTCAGGCTGGAAAAGCTTGAACCCTGCCATGGCAGTTGACAGTCGTGTCAGTGACTGACGGCCACTGCCACCCACCCCCACCAGTAAAGCATTGCCGCCAGGTTGGCGCAGGATACGGCAGATTCTGGACAGGTGTTCCAGTACATACCTGTAGTCACGTCAGAATTTCAAGAGTGAGCAAATATTTATTTAAAAAATGAAATAGCCATGGCATTGGTGATTGAAGGAAAGATATTTTGTAAACTGTTTTGTCTATATAGACAATTAAATAGTAAAAAAAAAAAATTCATACTTTATCGATTACTGTCAAATTAATTAATTTTTATAATGAACGAATAAAGCACTGAAGCACCCTTTATGAGATAATAAATGGGAACAGAGTGTGAAGATAAGACCATATGATGATGATCAGTGTTAGAAAAAAATTAACTGGAAGCTTAATACTTGTAGGAGAATAACCTAAAGACACAAAATTGTAGATCACAAACGTTTAGTACTAACATATATTTTCGTTAATCCTCAAGATAAACCAATCTTGTTTACCTTGAGACTAAGAAAACTCCCAAAGCACTTTACCAACTTCTGGTTTAGCTAAGCTACCCAACCCACCTGAATATGACCAGATCAAATCCAACCCACCTGAATATGACCTGATCAAACCCAACCCACCTGAATATGACCAGATCAAATCCAACCCACCTGAATATGACCTGATCAAACCCAACCCACCTGAATATGACCTCATCAAACCCAACCCACCTGAATATGACCAGATCAAACCCAACCCACCTGAATATGACCAGATTAAACCCAACCCACCTGAATATGACCAGATCAAACCCAACCCACCTGAATATGACCAGATCAAACCCAACCCACCTGAATATGACCTCATCAAACCCAACCCACCTGAATATGACCAGATCAAACCCAACCCACCTGAATATGACCAGATCAAACCCAACCCACCTGAATATGACCTGATCAAACCCAACCCACCTGAATATGACCAGATCAAACCCAATCCACCTGAATATGACCAGATCAAACCTAACCCACCTGAATATGACCTGATCAAACCGAACCCACCTGAATATGACCAGATCAAACCCAACCCACCTGAATATGACCTGATCAAACCCAACCCACCTGAATATGACCAGATCAAACCCAATCCACCTGAATATGACCAGATCAAACCTAACCCACCTGAATATGACCTGACCAAACCGAACCCACCTGAATATGACCAGATCAAACCCAACCCACCTGAATATGACCAGATCAAACCCAACCCACCTGAATATGACCAGATCAAACCCAACCCACCTCAATATGACCAGATCAAACCCAACCCACCTGAATATGACCAGATCAAACCCAACCCACCTGAATATGACCAGATTCATGGGGTTCTTGTGGGTCTGGTTGTAGTCGTCGAGGTAGTTGAGGGCGATGGTGTTGAAGTCCTCGAGGGAGAGGACCTCCTGGTAGGACCTCATGTCTGGGGGCAGGTCGGGGTCCATGTAGTCTCCAAACATCAGGTTGCTTAAGGTGCTCTCTTTCACCTGACATCCACATCAAGACATTATGTCAGGTTAAAGTCAGGTCCAGCTTAAAGTCCAGCTTACAGTCAGGTCCAGCTTAAAGTCAGGTCCATCTTACAGTCAGGTCCAGCTTAAAGTCAGGTCCAGCTTAAAGTCAGGTCCTGCTTACAGTCAGGTCCAGCTTAAAGTCAGGTCCAGCTTACAGTCAGGTCCAGCTTAAAGTCAGGTCCAGCTTAAAGTCAGATCCAGCTTGTGCATCTGGTTTTAATAAATAATTCTACAAAAAAGTGTTTGGCTGTTTATTATCTGCAACCAGTTTGTTACACAGTTTTGTCCCCTGACAGACAACTTGCTCTATATACAATTTGGCATATGTTTGGCATTATGTCAGGTTAAAGTCAGGTCCAGCTTAAAGTCAGGTCCAGCTTAAAGTCAGGTCCAGCTTAAAGTCAGGTCCAGCTTAAGTCAGGTCCAACTTAAAGTCCAGCTTACAGTCAGGTCCAGCTTAAAGTCAGGTCCATCTTACAGTCAGGTCCAGCTTAAAGTCAGGTCCAGCTTAAGTCAGGTCCAACTTAAAGTCCAGCTTACAGTCAGGTCCAGCTTAAAGTCCAGCTTACAGTCAGGTCCAGCTTAAAGTCCAGCTTACAGTCAGGTCCAGCTTAAAGTCAGGTCCATCTTACAGTCAGGTCCAGCTTAAAGTCAGGTCCAGCTTAAAGTCAGGTCCTGCTTACAGTCAGGTCCAGCTTAAAGTCAGGTCCAGCTTACAGTCAGGTCCAGCTTAAAGTCAGGTCCAGCTTAAAGTCAGATCCAGCTTGTGCATCTGGTTTTAATAAATAATTCTACAAAAAAGTGTTTGGCTGTTTATTATCTGCAACCAGTTTGTTACACAGTTTTGTCCCCTGACAGACAACTTGCTCTATATACAATTTGGCATATAAAACCTGGCTCTTACAAAACAATATGTGACCCATGACACAGCATGGCATTGCATTGTTACAAATTAATCAAGCCATACATTGTGAAGAAAATTATACACAGTACTTAATTTTATGAAATAAAAAACAAATGTGTTGGATACATCCTGTAAAATTTAAATTAAAAAAAAAACAACTTACTTTGCCTCGATCCTCTGGGGTTAAAAGGTGAGAAAATATCTGGTCAACTTTATACTTCATGTGAGTACCAACCAGGTTACAGACCAGTCTAAAGGGAGAGATTGTAAAGGTTTCTTGGTTCAATGATCAACCAAGTTACAGACCAGTCTAAAGGGAGAGATTGTAAAGGTTCAATGACCAACAAAGTTACAGACCAGTCTAAAGGGAGAGATTGTAAAGGTTCAATGACCAACAAAGTTACAGACCAGTCTAAAGGGAGAGATTGTAAAGGTTTCTTGGTTAAATGACCAACCAAGTTACAGACCAGTCTAAAGGGAGAGATTGTAAAGGTTTCTTGGTTCAATGATCAACCAAGTTACAGACCAGTCTAAAGGGAGAGATTGTAAAGGTTTCTTGGTTCAATGACCAACCAAGTTACAGACCAGTCTAAAGGGAGAGATTGTAAAGGTTTCTTGGTTCAATGACCAACCAAGTTACAGACCAGTCTAAAGGGAGAGATTGTAAAGGTTTCTTGGTTCAATGGCCAACCAAGTTACAGACCAGTCTAAAGGGAGAGATTGTAAAGGTTTCTTGGTTCAATGACCAACCAAGTTACAGACCAGTCTAAAGGGAGAGATTGTAAAGGTTTCTTGGTTCAATGACCAACCAAGTTACAGACCAGTCTAAAGGGAGAGATTGTAAAGGTTTCTTGGTTCAATGACCAACCAAGTTACAGACCAGTCTAAAGGGAGAGATTGTAAAGGTTTCTTGGTTCAATGACCTACAAGGTCAAAGTGGAGTACGTGAAGACAATTCTAGAAAAACTTGATTGAACTATAATGACAGTAATTTCTTGTAACCAGGGAAGGACCATGTACATACAAGACTATAGCACCAGTACATTTGCTGTATAAATAACAGTCCTTCAAAGTCACTATAGATTCAAGAAGGTCATGAAAAAAAGAAACTAATAAAACTTTAAACTTGTATCTAAAAAGCTTATAAAACAATCTTTTAAGAACTACTATTTTGATATTAAAGTTAGCATAGGGTTTATACATTGCGCATGTACATGGATGTCATTTTTCTGTTAAGTTTAAACAAAGTGTTTGCTATTGATAAAGGGAAACACCATCATTAGGGATGTGAGCTATTGATAAAGAGAAACACCATCATTAAGGATGTGAGCTATTGATAAAGGGAAACACCATCATTAGGGTGAGCTATTGATAAAGAGAAACACCATCAATAGGGATGTGAGCTATTGATAAAGGGAAACACCATCATTAGGGATGTGAGCTATTGATAAAGGGAAACACCATCATTAGGGTGAGCTATTGATAAAGGGAAACACCATCAATAGGGATGGGAGCTATTGATAAAGGGAAACACCATCATTAGGGATGTGAGCTATTGATAAAGGGAAACACCATCATTAGGGATGTGAGCTATTGATAAAGGGAAACACCATCATTAGGGATGTGAGCTATTGATAAAGGGAAACACCATCATTAGCGATGTGAGCTATTGATAAAGGGAAACACCATCATTAGAGATGTGAGCTATTGATAAAGGGAAACACCATCATTAGGGATGTGAGCTATTGATAAAGGGAAACACCATCATTAGCGATGTGAGCTATTAATAAAGGGAAATACCATCATTAGGGTAAGCTATTGATAAAGGGAAACACCATCATTAGGGATGAGAGCTATTGATAAAGGGAAACACCATCATTAGGGATGTGAGCTATTGATAAAGGGAAACACCATCATTAGGGTGAGCTATTGATAAAGGGAAACACCATCAATAGGGATGGGAGCTATTGATAAAGGGAAACACCATCATTAGGGATGTGAGCTATTGATAAAGGGAAACACCATCATTAGGGATGTGAGCTATTGATAAAGGGAAACACCATCATTAGGGATGTGAGCTATTGATAAAGGGAAACACCATCATTACAGATGTGAGCTATTGATAAAGGGAAACACCATCATTAGGGATGTGAGCTATTGATAAAGGGAAACACCATCATTAGCGATGTGAGCTATTGATAAAGGGAAATACCATCATTAGGGTAAGCTATTGATAAAGGGAAACACCATCATTAGGGATGAGAGCTATTGATAAAGGGAAACACCATCATTAGGGATGTGAGCTATTGATAAAGGGAAACACCATCATTAGGGATGTGAGCTATTGATAAAGGGAAACACCATCATTAGGGATGTGAGCTATTGATAAAGGGAAACACCATCATTAGGGATGTGAGCTATTGATAAAGGGAAACACCATCATAAGGGATGTGAGCTATTGATAAAGGGAAACAAAATCATTAGGGATGTGAGCTATTGATAAAGGGAAACACCATCATTAGGGATGTGAGCTATTGATAAAGGGAAACACCTTCATTAGGGATGTGAGCTATTGATAAAGGGAAACACCAACATTAGGGATGTGAGCTATTGATAAAGGGAAACATTAGGGATGAGAGCTATTGATAAAGGGAAACACCATCATTAGGGATGAGAGCTATTGATAAAGGGAAACATTAGGGATGAGAGCTATTGATAAAGGGAAACACCATCATTAGGGATGTGAGCTATTGATAAAGGGAAACATTAGGGATGAGAGCTATTGATAAAGGGAAACACCATCATTAGGGATGAGAGCTATTGATAAAGGGAAACACCATCATTAGGGATGTGAGCTATTGATAAAGGGAAACATTAGGGATGAGAGCTATTGATAAAGGGAAACACCATCATTAGGGATGTGAGCTATTGATAAAGGGAAACACCTTCATTAGGGATGTGAGCTATTGATAAAGGGAAACACCATCATTAGGGATGAGAGATAAAGGGAAACACCATCATTAGGGATGTGAGCTATTGATAAAGGGAAACACCATCATTAGGGTGAGCTATTGATAAAGGGAAACACCATCAATAGGGATGGGAGCTATTGATAAAGGGAAACACCATCATTAGGGATGTGAGCTATTGATAAAGGGAAACACCATCATTAGGGATGTGAGCTATTGATAAAGGGAAACACCATCATTAGGGATGTGAGCTATTGATAAAGGGAAACACCATCATTAGCGATGTGAGCTATTGATAAAGGGAAACACCATCATTAGAGATGTGAGCTATTGATAAAGGGAAACACCATCATTAGGGATGTGAGCTATTGATAAAGGGAAACACCATCATTAGCGATGTGAGCTATTGATAAAGGGAAATACCATCATTAGGGTAAGCTATTGATAAAGGGAAATACCATCATTAGGGTAAGCTATTGATAAAGGGAAACACCATCATTAGGGATGAGAGCTATTGATAAAGGGAAACACCATCATTAGGGATGTGAGCTATTGATAAAGGGAAACACCATCATTAGGGTGAGCTATTGATAAAGGGAAACACCATCAATAGGGATGGGAGCTATTGATAAAGGGAAACACCATCATTAGGGATGTGAGCTATTGATAAAGGGAAACACCATCATTAGGGATGTGAGCTATTGATAAAGGGAAACACCATCATTAGAGATGTGAGCTATTGATAAAGGGAAACACCATCATTAGCGATGTGAGCTATTGATAAAGGGAAACACCATCATTAGAGATGTGAGCTATTGATAAAGGGAAACACCATCATTAGGGATGTGAGCTATTGATAAAGGGAAACACCATCATTAGCGATGTGAGCTATTGATAAAGGGAAATACCATCATTAGGGTAAGCTATTGATAAAGGGAAACACCATCATTAGGGATGAGAGCTATTGATAAAGGGAAACACCATCATTAGGGATGTGAGCTATTGATAAAGGGAAACACCATCATTAGGGATGTGAGCTATTGATAAAGGGAAACACCATCATTAGGGATGTGAGCTATTGATAAAGGGAAACACCATCATTAGGGATGTGAGCTATTGATAAAGGGAAACACCATCATTAGGGATGTGAGCTATTGATAAAGGGAAACAAAATCATTAGGGATGTGAGCTATTGATAAAGGGAAACACCATCATTAGGGATGTGAGCTATTGATAAAGGGAAACACCAACATTAGGGATGTGAGCTATTGATAAAGGGAAACATTAGGGATGAGAGCTATTGATAAAGGGAAACACCATCATTAGGGATGAGAGCTATTGATAAAGGGAAACATTAGGGATGAGAGCTATTGATAAAGGGAAACACCATCATTAGGGATGTGAGCTATTGATAAAGGGAAACATTAGGGATGAGAGCTATTGATAAAGGGAAACACCATCATTAGGGATGAGAGCTATTGATAAAGGGAAACACCATCATTAGGGATGTGAGCTATTGATAAAGGGAAACATTAGGGATGAGAGCTATTGATAAAGGGAAACACCATCATTAGGGATGTGAGCTATTGATAAAGGGAAACACCTTCATTAGGGATGTGAGCTATTGATAAAGGGAAACACCATCATTAGGGATGAGAGATAAAGGGAAACACCATCATTAGGGATGGGAGCTATTGATAAAGGGAAACATTAGGGATGTGAACTATTGATAAAGGGAAACATTAGGGATGTGAGCTATTGATAAAGGGAAACATTAGGGATGTGAGCTATTGATAAAGGGAAACACCATCATTAGGGATGTGAGCTATTGATAAAGGGAAACATTAGGGATGTGAGCTATTGATAAAGGGAAACACCATCATTAGGGATGTGAGCTATTGATAAAGGGAAACATTAGGGATGTGAGCTATTGATAAAGGGAAACATTAGGGATGTGAGCTATTGATAAAGGGAAACACCGTCATTAGGGATGTGAGCTATTGATAAAGGGAAACACCGTCATTAGGGATGTGAGCTATTGATAAAGGGAAACACCATCATTAGGGATGTGAGCTATTGATAAAGGGAAACATTAGGGATGTGAGCTATTGATAAAGGGAAACACCAACATTAGGGATGTGAGCTATTGATAAAGGGAAACATTAGGGATGTGAGCTATTGATAAAGGGAAACACCATCATTAGGGATGTGAGCTATTGATAAAGGGAAACATTAGGGATGTGAGCTATTGATAAAGGGAAACATTAGGGATGAGAGAAGAGATAGATACTCACGTGTACAACCAGTTGCGGTCTGCGTTATCTGTTAGTCTGTCATAAAACACTCGGAATACTTCATGAACCCACAAGCTAAATGTTAGATTCAAGATTTGTTTCGTTAAAATATGCAACACGGTTGTTGAAAAACTTAAAATACTTCATGAACCCACAAGCTAAATGTTAGATTCAAGATTTGTTTCGTTAAAATATGCAACACAGTTGTTGAAAAACTTAGAATACTTCATGAACCCATAAGCTAAAAGTTTAATGTTTGTTTAGTTAGAATATGCAGTACAATTTTTAAAACTTTCTGAATACTTTATTAAATCACTTGCTTAAAGGTGAAAATATTATTTCTTTTGTTAAAATATGCAGCAAATTTGTAATTATTTTTCTTGAAATAATTATTCCAAGTCACCATTAATAATACAAGTAAATTACCATGTAAACAAACCTGCAAAGAATCATTATACTAACATTCTTTACTGTCTTGAAATAAGTAGGGAGAAAATCTAATTACCGTGCCAGTACTGTTTTATCTTGTACGTCTTTCTTGTGAATCAAACAAACTCCGAGGATGACCCTGGCAAAGTCCCTCAGGTTAAAGACGTAGTGAGACTTGCTGGGCGTGGGCAGCAGGGTGCTCATGGCGCCCTTGTACACCTCCATGGTGCAGGTCACCACCAAGGTGGACATTGACAAGTACTCCATGGCAAAGTCTTCTAGCTAGGGTACAGAGACACAGGAAGATTTATTACGGTACTGGATAGAATCTAACTCTAGTGCACATATACAAATGGATACTCGTCAAAGTACTGGATAGAATCTAATCATAGTCCACAAAGACAAATGATACTTAGCAAAATACTGGATCTAGCCCTAGTTCACATAGACAAATGGATACTTATCAAAGCACTGGATAGGATCTAACCCAAGAGTACAAAGACAAATAGATACTTAGCAAAATGCAAGCTAAGATCTAACCTAACACTAGTGTACATGGACAAATAGATCTAATCAAAATGTTTAATATTTTTCCAAGTGAGGTTGGATTAGAAATAATTCAAGTCAGAAAATTAAGTCAGAAATTTTAGAAAAATTCAAAATTCTGTATTTTTTACTATTTAAACTAGAAATCAAACAATTTATTGCAGGTAATAATAATAAAGATAATATGTTTTGTGAATATAGTAATTAACTAATTTTAATACCTTAAGGTGGGTGGTCATTAATGTATTAAATATCTTCGTCATAGTGTCATCACTAAAAGCATTCATGGAAACGATTGAAAAGTGGCGGGTAAATCTCGGGGTCACGGAGTTCCTTGCCCCTCCTGGGGGGGCCATGGCGGCCAGAAACTGGAGGTCGACCAAAGTTATTTTGGACGTGTCTTTTAGGTCGTACCTAGAAACAGAACAGAGATAAGAATAAAATAATTTTTTTTATAAGCTAAAGATAAATACCTCAAGAATAAAATAAAAATTTTCTGAAAATCTTTTTAAAATCCATGTACCAGATGGCATATTATTACACCAGCCCATTAGCCCCATCACTCAGTTGTCCAGGGGAAAATGGCATCTTTTCAAATTTACCAGTCTTGGAAAAATTAATTGTTCTGGCTAGTAAAAATTCAACTTTCAATTGCTAGCCAGTTTAGCAAGTAACTCAAAATGGCAACTAATTGTAATGAATCAAATCTTGCAGATAAAAAAATTTAGAAGAACTTATGTTGAATTTACCAGTGTCCGTGGTCTACAAACTGTCTGAGTAATTCAATGGGTGGTTGGGCTCCGTACACCTCCTTCATGGGCATGCTCATGTCATCTATAAACATGATACATTTTTTACCAATACGAGGGCCAAACACTCCTTTGCGACGTCGATCTAGCTTGGACATGATGATATCCTGGTAAAGAAATAAGTACAACAAATAAGTGGAGCTTTTTAAACAGAGACAAATAAACAAATAATTAGCTTTACAAATTGGATGTGACTTTTTCAGGGAACAAATATTGACAGGAATAATTTTCTGGAGTCAAATTTAGTTTGTAATTGAGAGTAGTTACTCTTGATGCACTTGGGTTTTGTTGTTGTTGAACCAAATATGTTTAGTTTATTATCAAGTGAGCAGGCTCTAAGAATGGTTTTAGCTGAGCTAAAAACAACTAGTAAACCAGAGAAAATGCGCCTCAAACATCTTATGATTGGACTCAGTACCTGTGACCTAGGGTCTGTGACCTAGTACCTGTGACCTAGTACCTGTGACCCAGGGCATGTGACCTAGTACCTGTGACCCACAGCCTGTGACCTAGTACCTGTGACCCAGGGCCTGTGACCCAGTACCTGTGACCCAGTACCTGTGACCTAGTACCTGTGACCCAGGGCCTAAGACCTTGAAAGGCTGCAAAAAAATACATACCTGAGTTTGATTAGCGCTGCTCTGAGCAGAGAACGTGATGATGGAGCCAATGAACTTGTCCTGTGGGAGGTCGTGCATCATCTTCTTGGAAACATAAGCACTTTTCCCTGTGCCAGTGGGCCCCACAAACAAGAGTGGTCTAAACAAACAACAGATCAAATTGTATTAACACAAAACTACAGATGTAAGAGGTATTAGCCCCCAAATAGAAGTAATAATAATAATAATAAGACTGAAATAAATATCAACCCTCACATAACTAGAGATTAAATAAACATTAACTTAACAGATATACAAGACACACTAATTTAACCTATAAAAGACAACAGTAAATATATTTAACTTAACCCCTACACAGAAACACATAAATAAATCCCACGATCGCATTGTATCAGCTGATTAAAATATGTGATGAGACAAACCTGGCAGAAGCGATGTGGAGATCCATCATGTAGCTGTAGCGAGCCGTGTCTAAAGTCTGCACCAGCATTTCCCTGATGTTGGGCTTGTGGCCCTCCTTCTCCGTGTGCTTGATCAAAACATTCCAGTGCATCCATGAGCCTTTGCCTTTTAGCTGCCAAGAAAATTCACACCATCTATTATATTTGTACAAGTTCAATGGCATCACTAGCTGGGTGTCCCCCGCTGCTGTAACTCTGGGTGTTACACCCCATATATCCAGGGTGTCATACCCCATAATCCAGGGTGTTACACCCCATATATCCAGGGTGTCACACCCCATATATCCAGGGTGTCACACCCCATATATCCAGGGTGTCACACCTCCTATATCCAAGGTGTCACACCCCATATATCCAGGGTGTCACACTCCATATATCCAGGGTGTCACACTCCATATATCCAGGGTGTCACACCCCATAACCCAGGGTGTCGGACCCTGCCTTGTGATGCTACTCTAAACATTAAACAAGATTATGCAAATGATGACTGTAAAGCGCCACCTTCTGTGATAAACCATTTCAAGGGAGACAACTTACATCATAGAAGTAATCAAAGACTGTGTTCTCTGGTGGGTACATGACTTCTATCTTCTTGATTTCATCTGGGACTGGGAACTCTGGGTTTTTACCATCAAGTACAGCATAGTAGAACTCATGGAATTTTTTCCTGCTATCATTATCCACACACCCAGCGATGGTCCAAGGAATAGCAAACATTACAGCGCCCTATAACATATAGAACATTGATTGGAGACCAGTGTTGTAGACTTTGCAATGTCTCAAGTAAAAAAAAATGGAACATTTTAACAAACTGGTATGATATGTCACAACAGTGAAGAATTTGACATCTATCCCATCAGTTGTGGGTTTTCAACCCATGTCATCATTGTAATTGTTTTTTTCGTTTTTCTTTACAGAGCTCCCCCAAGCCAACTAGCTGATCCCCAGTGAGACTCTCCACCACACAGCTAGCTGATCCCCAGTAAGAAACCCCACCACATGCCACTATTGGAAACTTTTTTCAAATCAAATCTATAATTTGTCGTAGAGAATAAAGCAGGACTTACGTAGTAATAAGCTTTCAAATGTTTGTTGGTTTTGGCACTTTCTAAGCTGAGAACTTCATGCAGCTGCATGTCAATAAAACTTAGGAGTGACACCACTTGGTTGGAGTGGCTGGCTGGGATGTACTCCTGGAGACAGGCAGGGTTAAAGGTCGTGGCATGGGAGACTTTAATAGCAAGATAGAGTTAGAAGTCTTTAATAAACATGGGACACTTTAACGCAATAATGTTGGCTTGTGTATGCATTCACCATTGCCCTCCCTAAATTGGAACATTGTAGCACTCATTAGATGTTATCGTGACATGACACACAAACCAAGACTCCCCTAACATCAAAGACACATTAAACAAAGTATCAAGATATTGACCTCAGCTTACAGCACACAATGCGCTCACCTTGAGGTTGTGCCTCACAAAATCAATGCAGGGCTGGATGAGCCACTCCAGTAGGAGGTTGATGTGCTGGGGGATGTCAGGGGTCAGGAATGGAGGTAACGTGTTGAGCCAGGACTGGACCAGGGGTCTCCAGCCTAGGGTCGAGGGTTCCAGGTAGATCATGCCACATCTGGACACAGTCGCAGGCTGGTGGCGTCAGAAAATACAGGTGAGAAGTTAAAGCACAAGTCAATGTAACTTTTGAGTCCTCTGCTAATAAGTTAACAATTGTGACCTCAAATGCCTTTACCCATTTTTAGTCTATTAAAACTTTAAAAAATTCAGACAGGCTGGGTTAAAGCTAAGACCTAGACACGTCACCTGGAAGAAGACACCAAGAAGATTGGATACACGTGGGGACAGTTGGAGAGACTAGCCAAGAACAGAGGTCTGGAAAGCTCTTGTCAGCGGCCTATGTACCACAAGGGGCGACAGGCTAACTTATCCTAACTAATGAGGAAGCTATATTTGTGCTGGTTTCACTTTTCTAATTATAGCCCTAGCAACACGCCCTAATCCAAACCTGGACACTAAGCCTAAAACTAACCCATGTGTCTTGGGCACATATGGGGAAAGGTGCTGATGAACCCTAAAATTAATATGGTACAGACTTGTCTCACATGCAAATTAATTTGTTCACACCTAAAGAGATTTAAAACAACTGGCAATGAAGGACAGTGACCAGAATATTTAGCATGGACCTACAGAAGCCTGCGACAAATCCATGGTCTCAAAGACCATTGTCATGACGCTGGACCATGATATTTAGCATGGACCTACCGAAGCCTGCGACAAATCCATGGTCTCAAAGACCATTGTCATGACGCTGGACCATGATATTTAGCATGGACCTACAGAAGCCTGCGACAAATCCATGGTCTCAAAGACCATTGTCATGACGCTGGACCATGATATTTAGCATGGACCTACCGAAGCCTGCGACAAATCCATGGTCTCAAAGACCATTGTCATGACGCTGGACCATGATATTTAGCATGGACCTACCGAAGCCTGTGACAAATCCATGGTCTCAAAGACCATTGTCATGACGCTGGACCATGATATTTAGCATGGACCTACCGAAGCCTGCGACAAATCCATGGTCTCAAAGACCATTGTCATGACGCTGGACCATGATATTTAGCATGGACCTACCGAAGCCTGCGACAAATCCATGGTCTCAAAGACCATTGTCATGACGCTGGACCATGATATTTAGCATGGACCTACCGAAGCCTGCGACAAATCCATGGTCTCAAAGACCATTGTCATGACGCTGGACATTTGGATGATCTCGCCGCTCATCAGGCAGAGCTTCTTGTTGTCATCCAGGACCGTGTTCATGTTTTCTATCCACACGGCGTCGATAGGCCCGTCAAAGATGACCCACTTGCGATCTGGGCTCACCGACACTGCGTACTCTCGAAAGGATGTGGCAGTTATACCATCTGACCACTGAAAAACATCAAAACTTTTAGAAACATCAAAACTTTTAGAAACAAACATCAGAAAAATTTCAGCCAGTCTAAACAGGATGTGGCAGTTATACCATCTTACCACTGAAAAACATCAAAACTTTTAGAAACATCAAAACTTTTAGAAACAAACATCAGAAAAGTCTTTGCCAGACTAGACAGGATGTGGCTGTTATACCATCTGACCACTGAAAAACATCAAAACTTTTAGATACAAACTTAAGAAAAAAAAACATCACAACTTTAAGAACAAAAACATCAGAAAAACTTTGCCAGTGCAAGCAGGATGTGGCTGTTATACATTTGACCATGGCAAAACATCAAAATTTTAAGAAACAAACATCAAAAGAAATAAATGCTATATTTGTTAAAGGGAAGTATTTTTAACTATAGAACAAACATTGCTAAACATTTATATCGCAATAAGAAGAGAAAAAAAATGTGTATGTGCTTTTAAATTATTAAATATTTTTTTATAAATAATTTTGGCCACTTGAACTAATTTCATGCTATTCCTGTCATATTGTTCATTTTGAAAGATATTTTGAGCAGTATACTGACCTCATGGGATACCGGATCAAACTGCCCGTACAGCTGACCCATAGTGATGGCCTTGGGGTTTATGATGCAGTAGACCACACCCTCGTAGTCCTCACTGCCTTCATCTCGCAGCAGGCACATTCCCTCAGCCAGGGTTTGTAGCACCTTGGTTTTACCACCAAATGGTTCACCCACCAGCATAAACCTGGCAGATGTTAGACAGACATTTTACCACCAAACGGTTCACCCACCAGCATAAACCTGGCAGATGTTAGACAGACATTACACTGGTGTCAGATTTTAGACAGACATTACACTGGTGGCAGATGTTACACAGACATTACACTAGTGGCAGATGTTAGACAGACATCAAACTGGTGGCAGATGTTACACAGACATTACACTGGTGGCAGATTTTAGACAGACATCAAACTGGTGGCAGATGTTAGACAGACATTACACTGGTGGCAGATGTTAGACAGACATTTTACTGGTGGCAGATTTTAGACAGACATCAAACTGGTGGCAGATGTTACACAGACATTACACTGGTGTCAGATTTTAGACAGACATTTTACTGGTGGCAGATGTTAGACAGACATTTTACTGGTGTCAGATTTTAGACTGACATTTTACTGGTGTCAGATTTTAGACAGACATTACACTGGTGTCAGATTTTAGACAGACATTACACTGGTGGCACATTTTAGACAGACATTTTACTAGTGTCAGATTTTAGACAAACATTTTTATGGTGTCAGATTTTAGACAGACTTTACACTGGTGGCATATTTTAGACAAACATTTTAATGGTGTCAGATTTTAGACAGACTTTACACTGGTGTCAGATTTTAGACAGACATTTTACTGGTGGCAGATTTTAGACAGACATTTTACTGGTGTCAGTTTTTGGACAGACATTGCACTACACTGGTGTTGACAGACAGATTTTAGGAAGACTTTAATTTGGTATTGGTTGTTCAGATGAAAAGATAATATCAATGGCAAGCAAGTTATACAAGTTATACGAGTAATATATATCATATAGCTTAAATTTTAGGTTTTAAATAATTGTTAATTATAGCATAATAACTTTCCTCTTACATAATGTGTCAGAGCCACAGTCTGTGTTATGCTTAACAATCATGGAATTTATTTTAAACAACTCATTAAGCGTTCCTTATCTAACATGTATTTGCATCTATACATTGTGATCCCATTGTTAATATCATGGCTGTTTGAATATTTTTGAAAAACATTGTTTACATGTTTTTAAAAAAACCTGCTTAACTAATTAGAACTTAATGTTATAAAAGTTATAAAATTACAAGAGCATATACACACATGAATCAGCACACAACCGTTAAAAAATTTCCTAAAATGTTATCTTACCCATGTCGCACCAGCATCATTTCGTAAGTTTGAATGATTTTTTCTTCAAAGAAAGGTACAAATTGTAAGTTGTTTTTGATGCTAACCCTGCGCATGGCATCGATAAACTGTTCATAGTCAGCAGACGGCAGCTTTAGGCCAGGGAACAGGTCAGAGATGATGCCATTGAACAGTGGCACATCATGCGCCAGAAATTTGGGGAGATTGACATCAATGATAGAGCGCAGAATCTGAATTACAAAATGCACAGAAATTACAAAATGTACATCTATTTCAGCAAAAAATATATAAAAAATATTATTAGTACTTAAAAACTTTTTTAACCTAATGTTAAAGGATATAGACCAATCATAAAATGTGTGTGCAGTGCTTTAAGTTGTATACCATAAAATACCATTTACAAAAAAAGGTTACAGTGCTATAATCAAAGTAAAAATAATATAATAATCAAACAATAATATTATGTAATTATAAGTGCATGAAGCTGCAAATATTATTTTTATCATGATGGATTGCACAAGGACTTGTGTATTTATTGACAGAAATGTGCATATACCTTGACCAGTTTGTCATGAACCTTGACAAAAGGTTGAGTGACAAGAAATTCTGGACATGAATGTACAACACAACACCCACAACTCATGAAAATGTCATGAATGTACACTACAGCATCCACAACTCACCAAAATGTACACCACACCACCCACTCACCAAAATGTACACCACGCCACCCACTCACCAAAATGTACACCACACCACCCACTCACCAAAATGTACACCACCCACTCACCAAAATGTACACCACACCACCCACTCACCAAAATGTACACCACACCACCCACTCACCAAAATGTACACCACCCCACCCATTCACCAAAATGTACACCACACCACCCACTCACCAAAATGTACACCACACCACCCACTCACCAAAACATACACCACACCACCCATTCACCAAAATGTACACCACGCCACCCACTGACCAAAATGTACACCACACCACCCACTCACCAAAATGTACACCACGCCACCCACTCACCAAAATGTACACCACCCACTCACCAAAACATACACCACACCACCCATTCACCAAAACATACACCACACCACCCATTCACCAAAATGTACACCACACCACCCACTCACCAAAATGTACAACACACCACCCACTCACCAAAATGTACACCACACCACCCACTCACCAAAACATACACCACACCACCCATTCACCAAAATGTACACCACGCCACCCACTCACCAAAATGTACACCACACCACCCACTCACCAAAATGTACACCATGCCACCCACTCACCAAAATGATTACCACGCCACCCAATCACCATAATATACACCATGCCACCCACTCACCAAAATGTACAACACGCCACCCACTCACCAAAATATACACCACACCACCCACTCACCAAAATGTACACCACATCACCCACTCACCAAAATATACACCACACCACCCACTCACCAAAATGTACACCACGCCACCCACTCACCAAAATGTACACCACGCCACCCACTCACCAAAACGTACACCACGCCACCCACTCACCAAAATGTACACCACGCCACCCACTCACCAAAATGTACACCACGCCACCCATTCACCAAAATGTACACCACACCACCCACTCACCAAAATGTACACCATGCCACCCACTCACCAAAATGTACACCACGCCACCCACTCACCAAAATGTACACCACACCACCCACTCACCAAAATGTACACCAAGCCACCCACTCACCAAAATGTACACCACGCCACCCACTCACCAAAATGTACACCACCCCACCCACTCACCAAAATGTACACCACGCCACCCACTCACCAAAATGTACACCACACCACCCACTCACCAAAACATACACCACACCACCCATTCACCAAAATGTACACCACGCCACCCACTCACCAAAATGTACACCACACCACCCACTCACCAAAACATACACCACACCACCCACTCACCAAAATGTACACCACCCCACCCATTCACCAAAATGTACACCACCCCACCCATTCACCAAAATGTACACCACACCACCCACTCACCAAAATGTACACCACACCACCCACTCACCAAAATGTACACCACCCCACCCACTCACCAAAATATACACCACGCCACCCACTCACCAAAATGTACACCACCCCACCCACTCACCAAAATGTACACCACACCACCCACTCACCAAAATGTACACCAGCCACCCACTCACCAAAATGTACAACATGCCACCCACTCACCAAAATGTACACCACACCACCCACTGACCAAAATGTACACCACCCCACCCACTCACCAAAATGTACACCACGCCACCCACTCACCAAAATATACACCACGCCACCCACTCACCAAAATGTACACCACACCACGCCACCCACTCACCAAAATGTACACCACGCCACCCACTCACCAAAATGTACACCACGCCACCCACTCACCAAAATATACACCACACCACGCCACCCACTCACCAAAACGTACACCACGCCACCCACTCACCAAAATGTACACCAGCCACCCACTCACCAAAATGTACACCACCCCACCCACTCACCAAAACGTACACCACGCCACCCACTCACCAATATGTCCTCCTCCAATGCTCTGTATTTCAGCTTGAGATTGCCAGCAGCTGAGAGGACAGACTTGACAGCTCTCATGCCGTAGTCGTAATGGTACTGTGATGAGAGCTGCTCCGAACACAGGCGATACGTGGTCACAATCTTCACTGCCATGTCCCTGGCAGTTAGGAATCCAAACGAGTACAAGGAGATTTCAGAAATCATAGCGTAATCTGGCACCTGTGAGAAAAAAGTTGAATTTCAAATGTTTGTGTTGTGAAGTTATTTTAGCACAGAAAATATAGTGTATTTTTTATTATGAATTATTTGATACTAGGGCTTGGATGTCTTCAACCTTTTATTTCTCATAAAAATTCTAGTCACATTGGCTATATAAATCATCTAATTATTTAGGGTCATCCATTTCTTTACCCCCCCCCCCTGTTGTGGACATCAACTTAATTAGAAAATACTAATTCAATAACATGACAGCTGAGCTTGGTCAAGATTAGGTATATTGATCAACTCTTTGTTACAATTTACAAACAAGTTATTACACATTTGAAATGACTGCTTAAGTTCAGTTTTAAAAATATACTTATCAAAATGTAATTCAAGTCCAAAACCCCTCCCCAATAGAAGTTTGACACCACCTTTTAAATAAAGAAAAAATGTTCTAAAAATTCGAGAGAAAAAGTTTGACTTACCATCATGGCCACAGTGCGAAATAGCACTTTCAAGTTGTCTGGTAGCTCAGACCTCCCAGCGTAGCCAGGGTTCATGGTGATGCACACGTAGCAGTTAGGGTTGAGCTTCAGTTCTGTCCCTTCAAATACAAAAGTTTCAACTTTTCCCTGCACGGCTCGGATAATGCAAAGGATCTGAAAAAATTAATTTTTTAACCATTTTAAAAACCATAGCCTTCATGCATTTCTAATTCCAGTATATAAAAGAAGTTCAGTTTGGAAAAGTTACATTTAACCTGATTTTGTATGTTGAAAAAAAGACGTGTCAGAGAGCTACTGAGGTTGAATGTAACCCACCTGTTGTGCTACAACAGAGAGCACCTCAAGGTCAATTCTGTTAAATTCATCAAAGCAAGCCCATGCTCCTGATGATGCCAGACCTTTAAAAAACTGGAGACGCAGGTATTCATGTCAGACATTTTATTTAGCACAATATTCTAAAAATAACTAGAGACACATTTTTATAAGAACAGAAATAGAATTCACACACATAATAGCAGCTGACAGTAATTAAAGAAAATAAATACTAAATCAAATAATGGAGTTTTGTATTTTTAACATTGAATAGTTTCTTTTATTTCTTTAAGAAAAACAAAAAGTATTCTGTAAAAAAGAGTGGACCAATATCTTACTTTGCCCATGGCGATGTAATCTAAGCCATCCGAACAGTTGAACACCACACACTGCACAGCTAAAGCTTTGGCTAAATCTTTGGTTGTTTCCGTCTTCCCTGTCCCTGCTGGACCTTCAGGCGCGCCATTCAAGTTCAGGTAAAAGGCTCCGATCTACAAACACAGTTATTAGGATTGGATCTGTAACACCTTGTAACTTTATGTGAACTGAATCAGTAAAACTTAGCTGTTGTATGTGCAGATTTAATCAGTAAAAACAAAGCAACATTATTTGTGATTTAATCAGTAGAACCTTGTAACTTTATATGTAAACGGAATCAGTAAAACTTAGCTGTTGTATGTGCAGATTTAATCAGTAAAAACAAAGCAACATTATTTGTGAATCGAATCAGTAGAACCCGGTAATTTTTAATTAAATCAGTTAAATCTTGTAACTTTATATCTGAGCTTAGCAGTTTTATATGTGGATGTAATCAGAAAAACATAGCAACATTACATGTGAATTGAATCCGTGAAACCTTGAAGTGAATCGTTGAACCTTGCAACTTTATATGTGAATTGGATAAGTAAAGCCTAGCACCTTTATATGTGGATTAAATCTTTAGAGCCTTGTGAAATGAATCAGCACAAGCTAGCAACTTCTCCTACTCCTGTCTAAATCAGACATACACAGACTCAATTTCTTTCACTGAAGAGCTACACACCAAACACTCACCAAAGTGCGGTAGCACCTGTCTGTCAGTGGTGTTATGACAAGGCGCCCTGAATTACCCAGGTATTCGTACGCATATTTAACAGTGGCGTTGGTGATACGAACACAGCAGTTGGCCTCCTCCCAGTAGTACCTGAGCTGGGACAGCCAGGCAAAGTCATTTTCAGCAGACACACCTGATGGCAGAGAAACATTGGATTGGTTCCCAGGCTGCAGCTCAATAGATTGGCAGCATCAAGGACTAAAAGGGAAGGTATGGTTGAATGGTGGAGAGAATGACTGATGAACAAAAAGTCTTCAGTTTGGATCCCAGGCTCGGGTAAGTTAGACGCCCCAGAGTCCACCCAGCATAAGGTAAAGGTTGCTCAAATAGTGCTGACCATATTATCCCTCCATATGCTAAGGTCAAAGAAACAAATGAACTTTACCTCACCTATCCAATGGACCTTCAGGTTACAAAGGATCCTTTACTAAAAGAGTTCATTTAATATGATTTAATGGTTTATTGCCAATCGTAATATTTTTTACAATAGTTTCTATGTGAATGCACTGATGATAGAAATCAAGCTACCACACATTTCTAGTTCAAATACATTACAGTATACTATTTTTAAAAGCAATGATTTTACCGTGTATGTCTGTTTTGTTGCTTAAGGGCATATGCTTAGTTTAAGAATGATAAGAAAAAAAATACTGTAAGGCTTATATTTACGAAACATTATCAACATTTTAGATTATTAGAGAGGATGATAAAAATAACAAATAAAAATTTTCTAGAAAAATTTACCTTTTTTGGCCATCTCACTGACCACGTCCCTGGCATGGACGTCTATAACAACAAGAGCCCCTAGTGTGATTCTCTGCTGGGTGGTCAGTTTACCCCTGACCAAGTCCACAATGTCCTTCAGCTGGTCCTGCAGTACCTTGTGATAGGCGGTCAGACCTTCTGCTCCCATGACGATGGACTCATGCACTTCCTGTGTCCAGTAGATTGACCCCACACAGATGACCACCTGCCCAGGCCATTCCTGGACCCACGCCTTTCTTGTTGTGTTCAAATATTCCTACCAAGGTTCATAAAACTATCAATTTTACCAAAGTTTTAACTATTTTACCAATCTAGCTAGCTAACTTGTCATCTGTACAGGGGGGATAATATACTGGAGTGAGAAAGAAGGGGGGTAATGCCTGTGGGGTGGAATTGTTCTACTTCCTTTACCCACATAGATTAACAGAGTAATGCAGCAAGACCCACCTCAATGGCCTCTTCAATGACGTCCCTGACTGAGACAATCATACAGCCCCAGCCACTAGAGCAGCAAGACCCACCTCAATAGCCTCCTCAATGACGTCCCTGACTGAGACAATCATACAGCCCCAGCCACTAGAGCAGCAAGACCCACCTCAATGGCCTCCTCAATGACGTCCCTGACTGAGACAATCATACAGTCCTGGACTTGCAGCAGCCATCTCTCCACTGACCCCTTGGCCTCGTTGGTGTCTACGGTGTAGGAGAACTGGACGTTCTCCCCCTCCCCACTGAACATCCCGTGGATGACCAGCTCGGCATCAAAGTCAAGTTTGGCGATGCCTTCAAAACATTTCTTCAGGTGGGGTTGCACACGCAGGGGATCCTTGGTCTCAGAGAGAATCTCCAGCATTTCATCATTGGAGAGGAAAAAGAACCTGATTCGGGAGTAAAACAAAATTCAACATATTTTAGCAATACTTAGTCGGTAAAGTGGCAAGCGGTAATAATTTTTTAAAACTTTACACAAGAGCTGCTGTCATCTGTTGACTTTAATGACCCAACAGCCAACAATCTTCAGAGAAAAAAGTTTAACTAATATTATTATGATAGTTAAATCATGAATTAAAAATTTCCTTGCCTGGGAAAGAACAATCTCTTCTTTTCCAGATATGCATTGAGTCCCCTGTTGATTTTGTCCAACAAGACGTTACTGTCTATCAGTTTTTCTAGGACACCAACAGTGCCGCAAGCTTCCAAAACCTGAAACAAAGATGTAATGGAATACCAAATTATGGAAGTTCAAACAACTGAAATAAAAGACAATTGTTAAACCTTGAACAAAGTTATCTCCTTATTAAGTAAAAACAAGTTATTAAAAAGTCTAGTGACAATTTAAGCGCAATTTCCTTATGTTATCCATAACAATTTTAAATCGAGATAAATCATATATTCAGCAAATAAATAATGCAACACAAGTAGTTTTAATAATTCAAAACAAAATAGAAAAAATATTTATTAACGAGATTTTTTAAAAATATGCGGACGTGTAGGGGGTAATAGAAAATATCAACGGAAATAGTTTTATTTTAACAAGTAGGCCTACACGATGCTCAGTTTAAAATATCATCCTAGGCCTACAAGATGCTCAGTTTAAATAATTTTTTTTAAAAATTTGTGACCGAACGAACGGATATGTTTGAAAACTTTCTTCGGCAATATTGTTCTAAATTATGGCAGGAATCGATTGGTAAATGTTTCAAGTCGCTAAGTGGTCTGGTTGCCGAGATATGGAGCAAAAACTGCATTTGTTCAAGGTTTTTTGGCTTTTCCGGGAAATCCAGGAAGGAATTCCGGGAATTTTTTTGGCCTATGTTCATCCTCGGAACTTGCTTAACATATTTGCTTTTGGAACTATTCCTCGATATTGCTTCGTTGAGGAGGAGATACGACTTAAAGCTGCGGACACACATCCATACATCGGACACACATCCAGAAATGACGAGTTAATAATCGCAATTGTCCGTATGGAAATTGTGCTAAAAACATTTATAAATTATAACGTAGGTCACAGTCAGGCTGACTGTCTTAACACTTAAATAGAGTGTATGCCCCATCAAGATGATAGGCTAACATAACATTAACGTGACACGCAACATGACTGGTACTGGTAATATTCAAAATACTTTTAACTAAAACCTAAGTAATGTTTTTTTCGGGGAAATAAATTATTAAAACTAATGAAGAAATTTTTTAAAATTAACTTAGTTTCTTGAATAAAACCAATGAGTGACTTACATGTGGGTTTTTACTGCATTTGAACATGACATCCTTAAAGTTGCGGTCCACAGTTTGGAACATTCTTCCTTCCTCTGGCATTTGGTTGTTGATGTCCTCGGAGGAGAAGATGGGTTCTAAATATAGCCACTGGGCTTGCATTTTCAGCCATTCGTCAATCGCTTTCTGCGTGTGTAGCAGTGTTTCTTCCCAAACCTTGATGATTATCAAGACATCATACAAGAGTGCTTATTTCAAAACTTCCTTTCAAACGAATACTCGTTTTTTAAATCTTTTATACTATACTAAGTTAAAACAGTTTCAAATAACAATCAAATATTTTTACCTGTAAATTTAAAGAAAAAAAAAGAAAGAACTCTGACAGCTATACATTTTTAAACACACTCATACCTTAACATCCTCCTCAAAAGGTTTGACAAATGGTGAGTTTCTCATGGTCTGTCTAGATTAAACATACCTTAACATCCTCCTCAAAAGGTTTGACAAAAGAGATTAAACATACCTTAACATCCTCCTCAAAAGGTTTGACAAATGGTGAGTTTCTCATGGTCTGCGTCTTGATGATGTGGTCATCCAGCATTGTCTGGATGTCATCCACTCCTCCCAGGATCCGCAGGCTTGTGTCTTTGTAAACATTGAGGGTGAACGAAACCTCCGCCCACTCACTGGTCATCTTGCGGAATGTTTTCTCCAGGGAGAATTCCTGAAAGATGGACAGGTGTGACATACACAGACCAGGTACAGAAGGTGTGGGTTGCTAGGTGACATACACAGACTAGGTATAGTAGGTGTGGGTTGCTAGGTGACATACACAGACCAGGTACATAAGGTGTGGGTTGCTAGGTGACATACACAGACCAGGTAGAGTAGGTGTGAGTTGCTAGGTGACATACACAGACCAAGTAATAAATAATAAGTAAAGTAACAATTAACAAATAGGTAAATGAAGTAGAGTTCTTCAGATAAGATGGTACAGCATACACAAAGAATTGTGTGACTCCATCAGCCCCTGGTTGAATTTCAAATCTGAATGGACTCAAGGATGTTCTACATTATATATGTCAAATCAACTTATGAGGATGTCTAATAGTCTATCACATAAAATCAGTACATAATTAGGATTCAGATTCAATACACAGCAAGACACATAAACCCTATGACACAATGCCCCAGAAATAGCATTGGGATTCAAAGAATCAGACACACTTTTTTCAGCCTAGTCCTCGCTACTACTCCAGCTTGTCAACTCACAAAACAAAACAAAATGATAGAGATTCAGTGACGCCATAGACGACTAAACAAAAAAGATAAAAACTTACCTTGGTGGCTGAGACAGAAATGGCTTCAAATTGTTCCATGAAGGGCTCCAGCTCCAGCTTCAAGACTTTTCTCAGTGTGGTGCCAGCATCGGGTGTTAGGTTGAACCCTGCAATCTCTGACATGCCATCCCAGTGGCGCTTCCTCAGGCCAGGGTTACACATGATGCCAATCACTGGTATGACTTCCTGCAAAAGTGTAATCCTTTGTTCACTATACAGCTACATTATGTACAACATATTTTTACATAAAGTAGGTGACCATATAGCTACACACAGTTGGTGACTATCTAGTTGCATTGCTGAATTGTTGGTAACTACAGTTAAATTGTTGGTAACTATACAGTTAAATTGTTGGTAACTATACAGTTAAATTGTTGGTAACTATACAGTTAAATTGTTGGTGATTATATAGTTTCACACTAAAAAAACAATCAATCAAAAGGGAATTAAAAGCCTAGTCAACATTTCACTACTAAATAAATGGACTTTATCTTCATCATCTTTATCATTTGTGCCCAAGACAAATGGAGCAGATGTTCAGCAGTGTCAATGACCTCAGCTAACAGGGCCCGTGGCCCAACCACCTTTGTTTCCCAAACAGGAGCCAGGTATCCATCAGAGCTGGGTGACCTTAAATGTTTTAAGACTAGTGGAACGGCCGGTATTCAGCCATGATACAGTCCCACTTCATATTCAGACAAATAGGTCAGGAAGTATTTAACAATAAGACACACTCACTTTAAAGTCAGGCTAGTAGGACAACCCGTATTCAGCCATAAGAAAGGCTCACCTTAAACTCAGTAACACTCTGGAACATGTGGTCAATCACGCCCAAGATCTCTGGGGGTCTGAATGGCTCAATGTCTTGGATGGTCACTTCCTTGCCAGCGGCGATGTCCATTCTCTGTTGTTTCTTAATTTCTCTTTCTCTGTCATCGTAGTCCATCTGTTCAAACATTCAAAGTCACTGGTTTTATAATCACTGAGTTAATTACAATATTTATTCTTATGTTACATAACCAACGTTTAAATTGCCATCAATAAATACTTTAGCTAATATATCAAGACCGTTATTTTTTTAAAATTATTGTTACTACAAAAAAAACCCAAATAATATAAAAATAATATTTTTCATAAATTTCACAAAATGAATAATGACAAACAAATAGCAACAAGAATTGAGGCGTATCAACCCATTTGCCCAGTGGGCAAAAAAGCTGGGGTACTTTTTACCATTCACTGACCCCTAACAGTTTTTATTTTCGTATCACACAATTGATTTAAAAAGTTGCATTCCATTTTCTTAACTTCAACTGTGTATAATTGAGTAATGTAGCTCAAAATTAACTTTTTTTTATATTTCTTAACCCAATTTAGCCCTCAACTAGGTTTTGGCCGCCTCCTTACACCCCCCCCCCCCCCCATTTCCCCTAACAACGCCTCTTGACAAGAAATTAACAAAAAATTTAATATTACAAAAATGAAATCAGGGTAAATATCAGCAACCATCAAAATGAAGATGAACCTCTTTGTTCTCATCAAACCACCAACGATTTTACCTGCATTTTTTTCAAACGGAGAGAAAATATTTTTTGCGTTTTGAAAAATTCTCTTGAATATTCATCCACCTCACTAGCAATAGCATCGACATTTTGATCCAAAAAGTCGCCATCCATGCACCTAAAATCAGGATTTGTTGTCAAATAAACTGATAGTTATATATCTTAGACAATCTCCACACCTACAGCTGTAGTGCGGCTTGCAGCTTTGAAGACTTCTGAAACCCAATGAGTTCAACCAACAACATAAAATACTCATCAACTTCTGAATTTAAACAAGCTTATAATGAACTAGCGCAGCACACCTTTTTTCACATCTTTGCCACTTGAGGACTGCATTGAAGAATTTGTAGAATGGTTCCAGAGCTATGGCTATCTGTTCCCACTCTGGGTACTCCGACACTGGGAATTTGTACAGCATCTCCTCCTTGTGGATCCATTCCATCTAGACAAAATTTATGGTCCAGTTAGACACGGTAAAAAATATGTTCCATTTTAGATAATGTATGAAAATTGTTCAATTTAGAAATGGAATGAAATATGTTCCATTTTAGACATGAATTGTTCAATTTAGGCATGGAATGAAATATGTCCCATTTTAGACATGAATATTGTTCAATTTAGAAATGGAATGAAATATGTTCCATTTTAGAAATGAATTGTTCAATTTAGACATAGAATGCAATATGTCCCATTTTAGACATGAATTGTTCAATTTAGAAATGGAATATGTTCCATTTTAGACATGAATTGTTCAATTTAGAAATGGAAAGAAATATGGTTCATTTTAAACATGGTATAAATTTTTGTTTTCTGTTCAGTTGTGTCACAATGTAGAATATTCTATGAACATTTCAACTATCAGCCTAAAACCCCCAGAAACTGACGCACCATGACTGGGACAATAATCTCTCTCAACCAATACTGTTCTAGGACTTTACCCCTGTCAATTACCCTTTCAGTCATTAGCCCCCACCCCTCAGTCATTACCTCTCCCTCCCCCAGGTCAAATACCCTTCCTCGTAAAATTCAAATATCAGTGACAAAGTGAAAAAGAGGCTTCAGACCTGCTGATTAAGTTCCACTAGTTTCCTCTGTACTGTACGTGAGTCCTGCACGTATTGCTGGATCATGTCCAGCTCTCCGTAGTCGTTAAATTCTTCCACTCGTTTCTTCAGACGCTCCAGTTCCACGATCACCCTCTGGCGTGCTTCAAGTAGTTTCATTTCACCTGAACGCTTAGTGTCCTCAAGAAGCTTGGATCAGATCATTTATCTCAAAATTACTTAAATATGTTTTTGAAGATCAAGTTTTTAACGTATAAAGATTATAAACCCTACACTTAACTTAACAAATATAACTATTTTTAACTTTGCTATTTAAAATGACATTAAATTAGAAGATACAAATTTTAAAGAGAAAGAAAAAGATCATTTATGAATTCTAATAATTACCAAGTCATTATTGTCAAATATTGGAATAATCCTATCAGGCCATGTCAAAACTTGAGAGTTCATCTCCATGTCCTCTTCACTAAAGAAAAACCTGTCAATAAGGTACATAACTCTGTTAGCTGATTCCTGCAAACAAACAAAACAATTTCCATTGATAAAATACTCATTTTTAAAAAGTTATTTGATAATAAATAGTTTAATAAACAATTTTTTTTTAATCAGGGTAGTCCTGTTGGTAGTCCTGTTTTTGTATGATGCCGCAGATAGCAATACTTTAAATCAATATAATTTAAATTGACACCATCCATAAGTTAAAATATATTTGGTAGTTAATAATATAAGTAAAAGTGGGAGACACAGATATGTTTGATGGAGTACAACTGGCAAAAAACAGGCTGTCTAGGGCAGGGGTTGGCAACCTGCGGCTCGCGAGCCGCATGCGGCTCTTTTGGTGTCAAGATGCGGCTCTCCAGCTCCTTGCACAAATACTAATAATCTTAATAAAAAAATAAAATACTTGAATTAAAAATTGTTAGTGGCTCTTTAACACCAGGGAAATTTTGAAAATTGTAACTTTTGGCTCTTCCGCTTCAAAAGGTTGCCGACCCCTGGTCTAGGGGGAACTATCATAAAGTTTCCAGAGACAAGCAGAAATAAAAAATGTTTCTGTGACAGCCCTGGATTTTCTGGTACAAGAAAAGATGATAGTGGAGGTCAAGTTAAAGTGTGATAAAGTTGCAGCTTTTCCTTTTTTGAAATTAGTAAAGTAATTCCTTCCAACATCTTGCACAATGCAAAATAAGATGTTTTGATGCAAAAAATAGTTCAGCAGTTCATAAACTAACAGTAGATTAAAACATCTTGTAATCAGCAAGATATCCAGCTCCATTTTTACATGAGCTGATTAAATAAAATAAAATTTTCCCCTAAAGTTGTCCAACATTTGTCCTGTCCAGCACTAAAATTAAAATCTGTTCAACAGACCTGAACTCGAAGTCTGAGAGTTGTCATGGCATTTGTTCGAGCTCTCTCCATGAAGTTGGCCAGTTGGAATAGTTCTTCTGTAGTTCTGGGTATCTGCTCAGCCTTTTCTTTGATATGTTCAAACTTTCGGCAGATACTACAAGAAAAATATTACAATTGTCATTGAAAATAAAAGTAACCAAAAGGAAATTTCCGAATAGAACTGATTAAGAAAATAAGGAAAGGAAGATTATGCGGTAAACCTTTGAAAGAGATTAAAAAAAAAGCTGACAGTGTGGAAAGCCAAGATAGTGACACTAGACCACAGACATGAATAGATGCAGTAGAAATCTGATGGTGAAAAGAATACATTACATCCACAAATAAAACAGACTTTTACTTTAAAATCAGTTAATTAAATTGTGCTGAAAAATTTAAAAAAGTATATCTACAAGAAACAACAAAACAAATATTTGTAGGTGAAATATCTCTGAACAAATAGGAACATGTACAGCTTCTTAATCTTTCATAGTAAAATCATTGTAACAAAATATAGTTCATATTTGTTTAACATTATTTTGGTACACTGGTACAACCCATACTTTATATTTTCATTCTTGTGCTCTTCTATCACTGCAACTAGAAGCCCATGGCAAAGTTGTCTTGTTTTTTCTACAAGAGCAGTCTTCATGTCCTCGCAGTAAACAGTGAGGAGGCTGAAGCTCTCAGTTGAAGGTAAGCTTTGGATCTCAGAGATCAGTATGTAAAATTGGTTGATGTACTGTACAGTAAGAAATAAAAATTAAATAATTATTTCTAAAGCAACAATTATTGAAAATAACAAGCAATAACATGAACACTCAATGTCTGTCATTAAAATATAGGTACATCAATTTTAATTTTAGCCAAGCTACAAAGCTTAAAATTCAATAAAATGAGAAAATAAAGTTGGTACATGGGCTACCTTTATATTGAGAATCTGATGGAAGTTACACCTTACCTCTTTATGTTCAGCAAATGAGTGCTCATCCTGAAGATAAGCTTCAATGGCTTGTCCTGTCTTTCCATTTACTATGTGGCCATAGGTTTCCGCTGCATATATACATTGTATATGTATACATAAATATAGATACAAACACATATATATTTATATATATATGTATATATATATATATATATATATATATATATATATATATATATATATATATATATATATATATATATATATATATATATATTTCAATGGCTAGGTGTTTGTGACTAAAGCAAAATACATAGATGGAGGCATCTGGCTGTTGTCAGGCATAGAGAGGGGTGTGTACCGCCATGTGACACTTAGCCCTAAACATACCACTCTGTGGTGCTCCAACAACCCTATTAAGTGTTAAGGGATTATTTCTTTTTTTTTTTTATTATTCATATGTGTATATTTATTTGAACACAATGACTCTAACCTATGTCAATTCTAATGAATAAACCAAGTTCAGAAAACTTACTCAGATTTTTCAACAGGTCATCTGCTTCTGAATAGCATCTTCGGACATGGCCCTCCAGTTTTTTACATATCTCCATGACAATGTGAGGGGAGAGTGACGTATCGATAAAATCATCCTCCCCTTGAAAATCTAAATTAGATCTGACTGTTGGAACCTTAGGAAACATTTACTTTATAAATAATTATGTTTTATGTCTCATATTTTACATGTAATATTTGTTTTACAATGTAAAAATCTTTTTAAAATAATAATTCTGTTTTTAATGTTAACATTTTTTACAATTATTTTTTATTATGTTTAATTTGTTTTACAACAATTTTGTCTTATATTGTCTATATACTTTACAAATAATAATACCTTTTTAAAATGCCTAAACATTTAAAAAGAGTTCGCAAATTAAATGTTTATTTCATTTAACTGTGGCATATACTTTTGAAAACAATTTGGAAAGTTCATGTTAATTTAATAAAATTAAAATGTAAACAAGGTGCTCACACTTCTTAAAGTTTCACAAAGTCTATTGACATAGAACAACACAGCTTCTATAACGTCCTCTACTGAGTTGGTGTATACCAGCTGCGATCCTGACAGTGCTAAGCTCAAAAGAAGTTGGGGAAGTTGAAGGTAATTTTCTTCCCTGAACAGTTTCTCATATTTCTTTAGTGTGCTTACAAGCATTTGTTTCATCTGTAGAGAAGAGGATTTCTATTCTAATTGCAATACATTTTAGTTTTTAATTTCAACCTTTCTTCCAACAAATGTAGAAAAGTTTAAAACATTTTTAGAATCTTGTTTTAAAGAAAATAATACCTGTTGTATGAAAGTCTGACGATTAAAATTTGTTTAAGTCTGGCAATGGAACAAAGTTTACCTGGATATCCAGCAATGTGGATATAGCCTACCAGTAAAAAAGGTAACACTACATGGATACCTAACAATGTGGATATAGCCTACCAGTAAAAAAAGGTTACGCTACATGGATATCCATCAATGTGGAGATAGCCTACCTTTCTAAAAAGATGCCTGTCTGGTTGCTCAACAGGGCAGATATAGCCTACTAGTAAAAAGGTAATACTACATGGATATCCATCAATGTGGATATAGCCTACCAGTAAAAAAAATGTTACACTACATGGATATCCAGCAATGTGGATATAGCCTACCAGTAAAAAATGTTACGCTACATGGATATCCATCCATGTGGATATAGCCTACCATTCTAAACAGATGCCTACCTGGATACCCAACAGTGTGGATGTACTTTTGTAAAATGACTCCAGCTTCTCCTGTGTATCAAGGTTCAAAGACTTGAAGTTTGTGGTGAAGATGTTTATAACTTTTGGATACCAGCTGTGAAACAATTTTAACCCTCAAAATTTAAAATTGTGAAACAACAAATAACTTGATCACCTAACTTTTAGACTAAGGTTTAAGTAATTTCTTACTCTATTTTACATGAATTATTTAGATAATTGAAAAAGACAAAAAACAATCTACAATTTAAATCTTTAATAATTAACTTTAGTCATGGCTTGTGATACTTTTTATATGACCTGCAAATATAACAGTACACTTACAGGCTACCTATTTAACATGACTAGTAAAATATATCTTTCCCTATGATTTAGTGTTAACCCTACCTTTTCATGAATTTACTCTCACTATTAACAAAATCTTTGTCAATGCATTCTTTAAATTCCTCTAGATTGATTACACCCATTGATCTGTTGGTAAAAGTTTTGTGCGTTAAAAATAACTGGGGAAATTGTCTTTAAGTTCCAAATAATTTCAGAGAAGAAAATAGTCACATATGTGAAAGTTTATTACACAAGATTCACTTAAACAACATAAAGACTATTTAAAATAGTTTTTACCAAAAAAATTGGTGTTAGTTAAGCTACAAGTGCAACAATAATAAAGTTTATCAAGAACTGGTTAAGACAACTATAATTCTATAGGAAATTATTTAATATAAAACTACCAAAAAATAAGCAAAGATTTTTTTTTATTACCGATATGATGATATATCTAACAAATTCAATTGAGCTATTGTAGATTGGCAGAACTCTAGCACTGAAGTATGAGTTGGATTGAGAAGGTTAAGAGTCTGGAAGATCTTCATCCTTCTTTCTAAATATTCTTTGTGCCAAGGTCTTCTGAAGTTGAGTCCCCTGCAATGTGTATATTTAAAGAATGAGTTATCTTCTTTCAAAAGTATTTTAAATAAAAATCAACAGCATTTGTTGAACTTAACATCCAATTGCTTTAAATATAAATCAAATTTGTTGATTTGATGTCTCATAAAGACTTGGAATGTGAAAAAGTTAAGGTTCACTTCTTAAATTTCCCAGATTTCTGTACAATTTGTTTTATTAAAAGAGCGGCATTAAAAAAGAAATCAACTTACAAAGGTTCACTAGGAGGAGGCCCAGCCTTTTCTGTTTCTAATCCTTTCACTTCAGGCTTGATTAGAATGTGCTGAACTAAAAACATAAGAATAATGTTAGTTTGTTAATCAGGCTCAGCATTTTTTATTTACAATCTTTTTACTTCAGTATTGATTAGAATGTGCTGAACTAAAAAAGAAAAATATGGTTAATTTGTTACTCAGGCCCAGCCTTTTCTGTTTCCAATCTTTTTACTGCAGGCTTGATTAGAATGTAAAAGTAAAGATCCCTTTTGGGCCTGGTGGCTCACTGGCAGATAAAGTAGAATTCACCTGTTTCTGTGAACTTGGCATGTAAATAGATAGTGTGGTCAGCGCTATGCCCAGCCGCCTGTACTTTCAGACAAATGCCCTAACATGCGAACACGCCCTCCCATAGAATATGCTCTACTAAAAAACAAAAGGATATGGTTAGTTTTTTAATCAGGACTTTTAAAATTGTAAATTTAAAAATTGTAAGCCACTTAAAAAATACTTTACCAAAGAATGTGTAGCTTTACAGAAAAAATATAAATCTACAGTTACAGTTTTAATAAACTAATAGGACTATATGATCTGAAATAAAAATTACTACTAGGCCGACTAAAATTACTAAATTACTAAAAGGCCTACTCACTGTTAGACCTCTGGATACTCTTTACAAACATATCATTGATTTCTTTAAACAGCTCTGCAATTTGTTTATCTTTTTCAGGGCCAATGCGCAATTTCTCTGGTATAAGCCTTAAAATTTTTTCTTGCGAAGTCCGGTCCATTGGTGCAACAGGTGTATTCAATATAAACTTTTTAAGTGCCAGGTAGTTTAACTGAAAGTTACAATTAAGTCAAGATTAAAATGTCACGATAGTCCTAAAAATGTTTGGATAAGGTTGTTTGCATATGCCAGTTTACAGTAAGAGACAAGTTAAACTGACAATTTTCTCTGGTCATATTATATAAAATCTGAAGATTTGAATAATTTGCTGTTTTCGACCTAAGCCTTAATACTCTGGATTTTGAAGGTTTCATAAACTTTAAATATATAATCAATAATTTTGTTTAAATTAAGGAATAAATTACCTTCAAGCAGTGATCCTCAGAGGGTTTGAACTATGAAAAATAGTAATTATAATTTGATTTTATTATGAGTAATAAGTTATAAATATACATTTAAACATGTACATAAAACAGTAATAATTACGAATACTCTCTATCAATTTGCACAAACATAAAATATTAGACTCTTGCAATCTGATAACATGGTGTGTACAATGCAGTCTATATCAAGCTCTTATAAAAATTCCGAAGTAAATAAAAAAAATCTAAGTTATAAAATTATCTGAAACAGAAAAGCAAACCTTAAGTTCAAATAAATATATAAATATATTCCAGTAATTATCACTTCTGACCTCTGGTCTAAGGGGGGGCTCTTCCTCGTGTTTTTTACGAAGCTGACATTGTTGGAATCTCATCTTCTCCTCTCTTGCTTCTTTGAGAGCCTGACACTGACTGGATAAATTCATAAATGGGACATATAAATTTCAAGGCTTAAAAGTGCTATTTAAGAATAAGAATCAAATATTTTATCAAATGACAAAATTAAAAATTAATATATTAACAATATAAATTATTAATAAATATGCTTTTTTCCCCTCTTTTTACTGGTTTATGTGTATTTTTGCTAAAGAATGTATATTAACATCACACAACTTACTAGTATTTCATCAAAGTATGATGCTGTTCTTTCACTTTGCTGTGTGTCATCAGCTTACTTTTGAGCCAAGGATCATAATTAAAGTCATACTTTCGAATGGGAGGAAGAACAGGTCTACCCTGTTTAAAGAGCACAGCATTTGCATTTTCATCATTCTCACTGACTTTTGATACTTTGACTGGCCTGGATTCAGTAAAACTCACAGAACGCAGAAGGTTCCTCTTTTTAGCTTTTGTAGTTTTCATTTCTATAAAGCTGTTGTCACTTTGGTGTTTATACACAATAAATTTACAGAAGAGATAAGTAGGACCTAATTTTAAAAAATTACAGTATTAGGTTCTAGTTTTATAGCAATTTTTTTTAGAATATGCCTACATCATTTAATGGTATCAAATTTTAAAATGTATTCAAACAGATTAAAAAAATGGAAAACAAATTATAGATTTTGGTTTCTTAGAGTAAAGATATTTATACTTAAACCAATTTTTTTCAATGTTAATAGTTATGTTATAAGAATAAATTATAAGCCTGAACTAGTTCTATACTTGTATATTTTTTTAAAAATGTTTACAACTAGAACTAAAATTGTATGAACCTACATTCAAAGGGGTTGCCTATAAATGAAATTAAACTCTAAATAGGGAAGGTGGTTGTAGTTTTATGACAGTCACAAGGCTGATATACTGAATCTTGAACAAGCATAGTTAATATTTAAAAAAAAAAGACAAATTTGTGATTATGGGAGAGGGTTAAGTTTGATGTCATTTTAAGGGGGGGGGGGGATGTCTAACTTTTTCAGGTGATATGTGACAGTGGGAAATGGTTAAAAAAATCATTTTAAAAAACTGGGTCAGTAAAATGTTTATGATTTAGACAAAATAGATACAAAATAGATACATAAAGTTAAAGTAGATATGGAGGTGTAGGCTTACAACTGTAGTGTGGAGGAGAAGATTTGAAGAAAGCCTAAATGTTTGGATTTTTAAAGAAATCTAGCACTAGCAGGTCCTATCAAATTTTGTTTAATAAAGATATCAGCAACTTTTTATACTTTACAACAATGATTCTAAAAATAAGTCATCATTAAGTTTTTGTAGATTTTTTTCGACTGCTTTGATGGCAAAATTGACAAAAACATCACAACAATAAAGAATTAATGATAGAATGGCATAGGAACTGGTTTTCAAAAATAATTTCCATCGCTTCTTCTTCATTCTTAATTTTAGTGTTGGAAGGTATCCCCTCCAACACAATTAGGTATACATGTCAAATGTTTATGTGCCATTGGGGATTTGCTTCCATTGCCTTTGTCCAACCAAGAACCGACTACAAGGCAGCAGTTGTTTGATTCTGGAGTTGTCTCTACTAGAAGAGTTGCTGTCCCCAGCTAAAGAGCCTCATCTGCCCAACAGTTCAAACTCAAGACTATTCAATTTAGCAACCATGAGCTTTACCGACTCAACCATGTCGACCCCCTTCCATCTTTTCAAACCTACTACTATACTAATTATTATAGTATAAAAAAAAACTATTTATAATTTATAGAACTAGATCTTAGTTTCTTATTAATTAGACTTTTTTTTTATTAATACTATCTATAGCATTAGCAATATTAATATTAGACATTAGATTCAGATAATATCATAATAATAATACTTCATTAATTCTAATATACTAATATAAATTTAAAATATTAAAATAGTCGGCCTTTTATTTTAACTATTATTACTAATTAAATTACTTGCATTTAGATCTACTACTACTGACTTTAGAGTCACTTCTTTAGTACTTAATAACTTATATTAGTAACTTAATTTTACTAAATTACTAATTATAATTAACTAATTAACTATTAGATCTGTATCTAAATCTAACCTTAATGTTTAAAATATGCCTGCATAGCTATAAATTTCGATATAGATTATATAAAATAAGTCTATAGGCCTATTTTTAATAATATTGCTATAGAACTACGCGTTCTCTTTAACTAACATCAATAAAACTTGGTCGGTCCTTTTCAATGAAACTCTTTTATAAAAGCCGCGTCCATAGCAGCTGACTGGCCAGTTTCATTGAAATAATAGTTCAAATATTTTACACCTGTTTTCTCTTTTTTTAGTCTTTATCTATGTTATTGTTTACATCTTTATATTAATTTTGTAATACTAATTCAATCAGAATCAATTGAACATTCTTTTAAGCCCAATGAATAAAATTAGTAAAAAAAAATTTTAAACTCTGACCCATAACAAACTGGCATATTAATTTAGAGTACAAGCTTTTGATTGGATTTTGTCCTCTAATCGAATTTTTATTCGTCGTTTTTTCCGGCATTGCTTTTGCCATAGAAACAAGTCAACAATGATGGCGGCAGCCCTATGGTGAAAAGGATCAATGTTCTGAAACAAGTGTGTTTTCTGATGTATTTTTATCGTTGAAAATATCCAAGAAGTATTTTAAAATACAGATCCAGTCCTATACTTTATAAATAATTCTTCTTAAATAGGACTACAATGTTTAGTTTATTTTTCTAATTAGTAGATTCTAGATCTAGAATTGTGATCAGCCATAGTCAAGTGCCCGTCAAGTGGGGGCTGCTACATGAAGTTGGTTCTAGATCTAGACAGGCAATAGTGAGTAACGTAACTTATTGTCGTCTTAACTTAGGTAATTTAAGGGATACAGCTTGACTCTTGTAAAGCATAGACAAAAAAGATATACTCTGTTCATCCAACTGCAGATCCAAGCTAGAATTGTGCTGTAGTCATATTTGCAAGCATTTGTTTATTTTCAAATACATTGTTTTTTACCATAAGATCATCAGAAAAGTTCACAATATATCCTAACAGACACAATAGGCCTAATATGATCAATATCTAATTTGTTGCAGCAAAACACATGTCAATTGAGACATCATATATATATATATATATATATATTTATATATACACTATAAGGGCAAAATTGTATTTTGACATTACAACTCACAGGACAAAATGCAGGACATTCACAGATTGTCAGAAGTGTGCTCACTAAACCCATCTCATGTCACTATCCTACTATTCTATCCTACTTCTAATTTTACAATATTTTCTTCAAATAAAGTAAAAAATGAGTGACCACAGTATTTTAGTGTTGAAATCAGTTTAAGAGTTTAGAGTTTAGTGAATTGACAACCTAATTTCTTATTAGTTCAGAAATAGGGTTGGTATGGCAAGAATAAATTAATAACTGATTCTCAATTTTATAAGTGTACACAAAGCAATATTCATTATAAATGTGGCTTCTCTGGTGATTGTTAAAATAACATTTTATCCTTATGGTTAGAGTAGGGTTTAGGCGTTTGCATGAAATATTATCTCTATCTAACCAAAGAGAACCAGATATTTAATTAATATCATTAAATTGGAACAAGAGATAAATAATATGAATATTTTAAAACATTTCTTTTAAATATATTTTAACAGATCTAGTATGGCAGAAGAAGAGTCAGAAGAAGTGTATGATGAACTAAATAATGAAGAAAATGAAATATCTAATGTAGAAGAAAAGGTAGAGGAGGTGGAAACAATTCTAAATGAAGAAAATAGTGAGAATATTCAGAATGCAGAAAATGGTGAAGTTACCTATAGTGACAGTGAAGCAAGGCAGGACAATCAATTAAATGAAGATGAAATAGATACAAAAGATAAAGAAGATCTAGAAAATAATGCTGATGCAGTCACAGAGGAAGATTTATTAGAAGGAGATGTTGAGCTTAAGAATTCTGAAGAAGAAGCTAATCACAACAAAGAACAAAATGAACAATTTGTTACTGGCAATAACCTCGTAGAAGATGATGATGGGAAAGAACAAGAAAATAAAGTAATAGAAGACAATGAAAACCTGAATAATACTGAAGATTTCAATTCTAATGTAGAAACTAGCAATGATAATGTGCAAATTATACCTGATCAAGCAGAAGAAAATATGGCAGGAACATATTTAATTGAGCATGACAATGATCAAACTGTATCAGAGGTTGTTAAAAATGACACAGGAAACTACACACAAGATGACATGGTAACTTAAAGCTTTTATATTAAGATTGACAGCTGTAGAAGGTAATTTATATTTTTTTAAAGATAGTAATTCATTGAATTTAAAGAACAAATTTCACTTCATTAGGAAATGAATGAGAATGCTGTGAATGGAAATGGGCATATAGAGGATACAGATGCTGATGGTCTAGAAATAGGTAGGCCTACTTGAAACGCAAAGTTTAATTTTAAATGAGAATGTTAATAATAGTCTCTTAAGTTTGAAATATTATTAAGTTAATTGTGTACATATTAAATTTTTTAGCTCTTGTTTTCAGATTTTAATCAGTCCAAGAATATTGATACTGACTCTTCATCCAAAGTTGGAACAGAAGTTAGGACACCACAACAGGAAAGTCAAAGAGTAGTTCCATTAGACAAAAAATTTAGAGTGAATTTGGATGCCACTGCTACAGGTTTGAAGTATTTTTATCTCATTATTTGGTAATTTTATTTTAAAATTTATATAAAATATCTTAAAGCTGTATAAACAAAACCAAGCATTTTTTTATATTCAGTCAAGTTTGTTATGATGCCCAGTGGTCAAGTGGTTACATTAGCCTGTACCTTAGGAAAAACTTTGGAAGAATTAAAATCACACTTCGCATATGAACTGAAGATGCCATCTTCTCTCATTATGCTTTTGTTTGATGGTAAGTTCTATAAAGACTAACATTTTAATAATATAAAAAATAAATGATAAACCTTAAGTGTAGTTAGTCAGTGGTTTCCTTAAAAGTGAAATCAGAAATATTTTGTTCCAGTTTATACTATAAGAGGAAATGTTTTCATTTAATCATTTATGTTTATTTTCTTTGCAGGCAAAGATTTATCTAGTACTGTTACTTTAGCAGAATTGGGAGTGGGACCAAATGGAACTGTTCAGCTTGAAATCCAGTCAGCAGATCCTTTGAATGCACCTTTGAAGCCATATAGACCACATCAGGAGTACCACATGCCTGATGTTATAACTGTTAGAGTTGTGACAGGTAGCCTATAAGTCACAACTATTGCTGTCTTATTACTGTCTGATCTTAATCATTGCAAATTTTCAATAAATTCAAGTTGGTCTTTCATTTGATCAAATAAAATAAAATTAATAAAAGTCAAATGACATTTATAAAATTAATAATTCTAAACAAGGCATTTAAAAGTTTAAATGTGTTATTCTCTGAGCAGAAGATTGTGAAACAAAAGATGTTGTGGTTGAAATAGAAAGGGCAAGATGCAAAAAACCATTTTTGGGAGGCTTTCGTAACAAAAACACAGGTATAGAGTACCACAATGCTTCAGCACAAACTGTACAGAAGCAGAGACCACCTGCCACATTGGAGAGATTCTGTAGGGATACACAAACTTGTGAACAAAAAAATACAGTAAGCTTTTGGGATAATTGTGTCTAATCTTAATCCAATGTCTAGGTATTTTATTTTAAAAATCTTTTTAAGGATCTTTTTTTTAAAATGTTATTTTGTAGTATGGGCAAATTATTGTTTGCTTGCATTATTGGACTTTGTTACTATAATGTTAAATTTCCATAGTTACATAACTTCTTTGCTTTTTGGAAAAAAATTCATTAAAGAGCATTATAAATAGGATGGCCCATCACTGATAACTTACTTTTTTTTTAATATACTATTTTTATGTATGTAAAAAGGTTGAGCCTCTTAAAAACTGTTTAGTTCTCACGGTTGGTGTAATAATATTTATTTCAAATCATTTGTTTTTGTAACCCTGGGTGCATTTGTTGCCTACAGCTTCAACAAACAATGAACACAACCAGCACACAGATGACTGGAGTTGGATTCTTTGTGTCCAATGCTGAAGACAAGCTCATCCAGCCAGGGGAGTACTGCACTGCTGATGAATACTGGGCTTTAGTCCTCAGCAAAGTAAGTTGTCCGATGCTATTAATTATAGTTTAGTATGTGTAGGTAGTTTTGTATGCAGTATAATAAAGGTTAAATGTACCATTTTATGAACTATTTATTTGAACCAAAACCTTTTTCATTAATATATTTATTTAAAGAATTATCTATAAGCAAAGTAAATACAATTGAAATTATATCTTCTTTTTTAGGTAATTATTTTACAAAAGAATTATCGGCGCTGGCTTGCTAAACGCTATGTTAAAAAACTGAAAGAAGACAAAGAAAAGAGATTGGCTTGGGAAAGAAATGAAGAATTAAGAAAGAAGTTGGAGAAAGAAGAACGTATTAAACGAGAATACGCCAGGCGTATAAATCCACAATCAAAATCTGATTTTGATATGCTGCTTCATTGTCTTGAAAGTAATTGTCACATTTCTTTTTAATTTAAGAAGATAATCAGGCAATTATTTCCATTGTCTTAAAATCATATCTACTTTTCAACTTATTGATAGAATGGAGGCTTGAGGAAATAGAGAGGATTAACACGACACTGACAGGAGCTGAGCGCAAGGCTGCACTTTGTATGCTGCTGGACCAAGAAACAGAGCTGCTGTCTGCCATTGAGCGCCACAAAAATGAAGCCAGTCTTGAGAATAGGGACAAGAGGATTATGGCATTCCTTGAAAAAGTAAGGAAGTTTATGTTTTTAAGTTTATGTTACTATTATATTATAAGAGGAACAAATTATTAAATTTTTATAGGCTAACGTTAAACTTGATTTGATATATTTATTTTAACTTAAACCCTTACTTTTTAAATGTTGCTATATGATCTTTGTTAATTGACATTTTTTAAGATATATTTTTTGCTTTCTTAATTCAGCTTCCCAAAAATAAAAAATTTAAGGGTTGATAAAATGATTCATATGTCACTGCTTTTTCCTTGAACTAAACAGGCTGCAGCCCCAAAGAAGTGGGCAGGACATGATGGTAAACTCACATACATGGACACCCCATACACAGTGCGGGCCAAGGAGCTGAGAGACATTTACAATAGCATCAACATGAAGTATCTAACCCAGGATGAACGACTGGATGTTTTACTAACACTCAAGCACACTGTCAAGGTAGGCAACCATAGATGTTCAAATCATTTTAGAATATTTTTAACAAGGGAATAATTGTTTTCAACGCTACCATTCTAATTAAAGATTTACCATTAGTACCCTTTAATACCCGGCAGATGAAGTAGAGTTTATCTGTTTCTTTAAACATGACATAATGAGTGGTCAGCAGTATAGACAGGCACCTCTATTTTCCCCAACCCTTGTCAAGTACCCATCTTGCTTTGGTGAACTCAAGGATCCATATTTCTAAAGCTCTAGTGCAAATTTTACAATAACTATTATTTTAGCTGTGTTATTGAAAGCTGTAGGCAACTACAAGATAAGCAACATAAAAAATTAGGAATGTTAAAATAAAAAATAAAAACCTACCTAAAATTACTATTTGAAAAATGTAATTGTATGCAGGAGCATGACTGTAAGCTCACACAGGAGATTATTGAACTTATTGATCGTGAAGCTGATCTTTTGATGAGGGGGGTCAAAGAAAGTAACTTAACAGGCCTGAGAAAGAGAATATCAACTCTGTTCTTACAATATATTAAAACACCAACCTTCAACCCAGAAGCCGCCAAACTTCTTAAGGTCTGTATCTTCGCTTATTAAAAATACATTTAAGGTAAAATTGATAAAATAATTAATTCTTTTTATTTTAAATTGCAATCTTTCTGAATATTTTATTTTTTAGGTTTATCTCTGATATTTTTAACTTGAAAGCTAAGGTAATTTCTGGTAATGATATTTATTTAACATTGTAGGTTCCTCAAGATCCAAGCACTCTGCGCAAGAACATCAACTACTGCCACAGCTGTGGCTCCTACTTGCCCTCCACTGAGTTTTTCATTACATCTAACACAAGCAATGTGGGTCGCTGTAGGAAATGTGAAAAGATTGAGAATGATGGGAGGCAAAGGCAGGATCATAATTATTATCGTGTCATGCTTAAAGCTTTGCGCAAGTCTGAAGAAGCTATCCAAGATGGAAGCAGCATATGCTACCTTCTACAGGTAATGTTTGCTAGTTTAACAGTTTTTCTTTTTAAAGAAAGGCTTATATTTTAGACAAAAACATAAGTAAACTCCTAGATATTTAACAAGTAATTATTTTACTACAGGAAATTGACTTGCGGTACCTGGTTGAAAATATCTGGAGCAACCAAAGTGTGTTGAGTGCATGGGATGACATATATGACCTGACGCTAGTCAGGTGGGACAAGCACCAGGAGTGGTCTCCCTGGAACTGTATCCTACTCACCCATGATGAGGCGGAGGCTCACAAAAAGCTCTTTAGTTTAGAAGAGGTGAGTTTTATCACTGGGTGTACGGCCTAGTGCCAACATAGATTTGACAAAATACAACTGTTAACCTTTCACATTGCTTAAAATGGTACATATAAAAACATTACTTGAGTATATCAAAGCTTTTTTTGGCATTACTTGATACCTCAATTCTAGCCTTGACACTAATCCTGACCCTAAACTTGACCTCATTAGCAACACTAGCAAAACTAACCTCCTTATTTCCCAAGAATGATTTTATAAGACCATATAAATCAACACCAAATGTTGATCTTTTTCTATGACCTTTTTTCCCAAAGGGATATGGCCAGGTGTTTATACACAAAGTGACCCAGAAACACAACTTTGCCAGAAATTACTTCTCTCGTCTACCGGGAATGTCTGAAATTTTGCGTAAAAAAATTGGAGCTGCAGAAAATAGTGCAGCCAATGCACCAGCTGTATCAGGGCACACTGTTCCCAAGTCGCAGAAAGTCTGAAAGTTGGTTGGGACATTTCAGCCTTCGTATGGATTCATTTCACAACATACCAGTGGTAGTCAAGTGTAACTACAAGATATACAGCACAAAAATAAGACTGGTTTTATTTAGATGGTTTGTTTAAAAAAATAATTTTTCTTTTTCTATCTGTATTCAACTTATTTTATGAAAAAAAAAATTGGACAAGAGTGTATTGAAGCAAGTGTCACACAGGTGTAGGTGGAAAACTTAGGGCAATCTGACATTACCCAATTAATTACATGTCAAAAAGCTGTAGTGTGGAGTAAATGCATAATGGCTACATCTTTAGGGAAATATTTTTATGTTAAAGACATGGGTGTGCAGTGCTGTGTACACACTGTACTTGACCTATAAATTAACTTCTTTTATCATTTAAAAAATTGACTTCAATTTGTTCACATTCAAAACAGTGCCCATAAAATATTTTAATTTAATATCTAATTGAATGTGTGTTTAGAAGCAATGTATGGTATTAACTGCGTTGTAAAATAATCACTGTATGGTTGTTTTATTACTATATATTTACCTTTGTTTTTTTTAAATGCTTACTTAAAGTAACAATCATTGCCTCTTAATGATTATTAAAAGAAAGAAATATATTTCACATCAGTTTGTTGTTAAAATTTGTTAAAAAGATGCTAAATCTTGTATATCAGGAAAAAAAGAGTATAAATTTCAGATTCAACCAGCATTCCTAAACATTTCATAATTATAACAAATTTCCATCAAAAGTTTTATATAAACTTGTTCAAGGAATATTAAAAGGGAAATCCACACAAACAAGTGAGTTGTTTTCAATTTATTGTTTAGCTAAATCATTCACTAGCAATCATTATAATGCATAGGCTAATGAAACCAGTGACAATTATCATTCTATTAACAATCTAACAACATAATATTACAGGATCTACACTATATTTTAATCCTTTTTCCTTCTAATACAGTAATAAAATTAAAAAGTGACAGATGTCCATTTTAATATTTGAATCTATGGATATTTTAAAGCAATCTATAACTTTTTACAAAATAAAAATGGACTGAAAAATCTTTCATCAGTTAAATAGAAATATTTTTAAAAATATTCTTATAAATAACCTTTTGAAACTTAAATAGCCTCTTGTTTCCTTTATTTCTATTGGGTTTTCCCAAATAAGTGTAGAGCAAACAATTTAAAACAACAATTGTGGTTCAATGCAATCTCTATTACTGTACTGTACATGAATTATTATTAAAAAATCATGTCACACTTAAAATATTTCTTAACACTATTGTATACATACAATTTAAGGCTATCTTAATAAAAACATCATAGTGTGAGGCTACACAGTAACAGACACAACCACTGTTATGTTCAATAATTAACAACTGACAGAAGGATTTTAGTAAGTTTGCATAATCATGAATACAACAATAAATTTATGGACAACTAATTGAAATGAAAACTCTTTCCCTACAATCTAATACTTATACTTAATTGTAAATGTAGCTAAATGAACCTTAATGTAACTTCTTTTGGTTTATAAAAAAAAGAATACACATGTTTTAATCTTGTTTGGCACATGATTAGCATTATAATAATTTCTGCAAACAACATTTTACTTTATTAATCAAATTCTATAAGACATTATATACGACAATCTATAAGACATTATTTTTTTCTTAACTAAAACAAATACAATAAATAATAATAATAAATATTAAACAATGAAAAAAAAATTCAATTTCTTTAGATTGCTTTAATTGAGTGCACTTTTATATTCATATAAATAGTTTAGTAAGCACAATTATTACTTAAATTATTCTTTAAGATTTTTACATTTGAAAAAATTATATTAACCATGAACCAGCTACCATTATTATAGAATGTTATTCAAGCAACTCTAAAGCACATAAAAATTCCATCCCAGTAAAAGACATAACTTAAAACCTTTTACATATGATTAAAATCAGCATCAAACAAATAAATAAATACTGTTAGCATATCCAAAGAAAGATATTTTCAAGTACATACTTCTAGCATTCATACTAAAACTAGTTCTCTTGGCAGCAAAGTTATAATAAATCTGGCAGCTTAATTATCCAAAAGAATTAAATTAAATTCCATGAAAATATCAGTTGAACTGGTGAAACTAAAAATTCAGCTTGTTTTTAATGCTTGAATTATATTTTTAATTTAATATATATATTTTTACACAAGTACCAAATATACATATAGTTGGAAATGAATATGACGTGTTTTAGTTGGTTATATACATATTGGAGCTTACAAAAAAAATCATTTTTTATCAAAGTTGTGTTAAAATAGGAATAAATAAGAAAATTCTGTAATCACCTTAATGAAAAAAATTTATATAAAATTTTAAGTCACAGTCAAATTGAGCTAGAAATACTTGTGCAAATAAAAAAAATTATTAACAGACTGTACATTAAAAAAAAATATTTAAAAATTCAATCTTTTTTGCTTTTAATGAACTGGATAGTGGCAATAGCTCACAAAAAATCTTAAGGAATTAAGCATTTGTTCTTGAAATGTTACATCAACATGAGTATAAATAAAGAGACAAACCTTATCACACGCTGCACACCCTCAAGCCATTTATAGTCTTATACTGAACAACTCATAATCAGCACAAACTTTAGTAAAACAAACTTTAAAATTCAGTTTTAAAAAAGGAAGTGTACATTATTCTTTATCTACACTATGACCAGATTTACAACTGACTTTTCAATCAATTTTACATTGTTGAAGTTCACTCTCTAGTTCAGCCTTATTAAATGTTTGTGCAATCTCAAGTCAAACTTTAAACTTGGTGTCATCACACAGTATAAGTTATAATTTCACAGAATCAAGTCAGTGAACGAAATACTAGTAAGTCAAACAGTGAACCAGGACACAAAGTAAAATAATGCTATGTCTGATCAAATTTTCTTTTAAAATAACATAGGGTATGTATAATTGCATACAACAGAAATTAATGCAGTTCAAAATAAAATGTAAAAAAGAAAAACCAAAGATGAAAGACTATATGAGTAAAAAATATTTCAAGGCTCAGCAGGCCAAACACTACAAAAACACGCCACATCTATTGCTAAAGAACATAACATTGTTTTAAATGCTGCACAGTACTTCTTACAGTAAAGTGCTACAATATGAAGATAGTAAATTAAACTGTTTTAACATGTGGGACTTGTATTAAATGTTAACAATTCAAAATGGACAATATAAAAGCAATGATCCTTTCCCTAAAAGCAAATTAAAAGCTATTCTACATTTACAAGCAACAAAAGTGGTAGCCGTAAAAATAAAATTCACCATTTCTAGTACACTATTTTGTAAAATTACATTATGACTTCTAGTATATACATCTTTAAAAGAGTGAACATAGATTCCACAACTTTATGTTCACAAGTTTTAAACCATACTCATCCACATAAAATAAAAACAAAATGTTTTACTGTTTGAAACAATAACTTTCTATGAAAATGATAACCTTTCTAACACCCCTAGAGAAAGTAGAAAAAGTTGTATCACATGGTATCCTCTGTTGGAAGATTTTAGGCTTCAGATTCACTTTCTTCTGCCTCTGCCCCAGTAGAATCCTCAGACTGCTTTAGGCTGGAAACAGGAGACGTCAGAGTTGGTGATGGCGGCTCATCAATGGCTGTCAAAATTAAGAATTTCCCATCTGGGCTTAGAGGCAGACGTGCACTTAGATCATCATCCAAAGTATCTTGTATGCTGTCCACTTCATCTATCCCATATTTGTTATTTTTCACTCCACAATCTTCAGGCAAACTCTGTATGTTCTTCAGAAGAAGGTTCTAAGTGAAAAAATATTTTGATTAATTAAGTAGCTTTGGAAAACTCATTAACTTATATGTTGTCTTTCTAAAATATTTTTTTAAATTTAATTAGGAGCTCTTGTAATAAATGAAACAAAATCAAAGATTACTTTTTCATTGATCACAGCCTTTGGTTTAGGGGTGGTTGTTGTTGTTACTCCCTTCCTTTTCTCCTAGAAACAAAATTTCAGAAAAATGACTTTTTAATCCAAACAATTAATCATTTCTAAAATATCAATGCGACTATAGTAGTAATAATGCAGATAACTTTCTTCAAGTTTATCTTTATGTAAAATAGTTGACTGTTTAATTTGTCAGACATGTATACATTTGTAAGTTGGAAAATGTATATTAAAATTATAAAAAAATTTTGTAACAAAAATACATTAACTTATAAGATTACATTAAGTTAAAAGATTTCAAGTCTTCAACAAGACATCAAGACCAACTGTAACTAGATCAAGATGCACAACACAAAATGGATTTAAAAATAAAGAAAACAGCAAAACATGCCCAATAGATTTGTACCAAGTAAATGAGCCATGTCTATGTAGTTAACTATTAAACCTTAAATACTGAATGTTTCAACTCAAATTAATTATAGTCATGAGTTTACTTTTCATTATATATTTCAGTTCGTTCCTATAAAACTGTTCCCTAGCATTTTTACATAAAACTAATCTTAAACATGTGGTTTATACAACTGAATTATATACTACTTTTCATAAAAGCTTTATACTTCTAAAAAACATGCACATATTCAAGTTAGGCCCTACTGTGCTGAAAATATTTGATAAATAAGATGCTATTAGTTAAAGCTATGATTAAATTCAAAATTTGTTTTAGATAATATTGCTATATTGAATGTGTCTAATTCAATATTTAATTAATATAAATATTTATCATTCAGATATTTTGTTATCCATGCAAAAATATTCACTTTTAGTTTGTTTTTAAATATATTGTTACAGTAAATAATATTTATAAAATTCTTATTACAATAAAATGATACAACAATAATTGTGGATGCATGCAACTTTGTGACCATATCAGCCAAGCTTTCCTAATTAATGTTAATTAAAATATAAATATAAAAAAGCATGACTATGAATAAAAGCCATACATCAGAGAGTAGAAAATTTAAACTTCATCAAGTGAGTCAACTAAAACATTACAATACTAGACATACTGTGTAATTCTGACTCTCGCCTCTGTGAAAATTACAAAGATATATAAAGAAAAAAATAAAGAAACAGGGTTTATATCTAGTTTAACAGGGAAACAACTGAACTGTGTAACAACAATTTTTATAGAATAGTTTGTTTATCATTTTAACAAAACCTAATCTTTTAATTTTCATTTCTGTCAGTTCACAGCAGTTTGATGTAAATAGTCAGTTATGACCATTCTTGTGAAATCTGGAAGATTGAGATTCCTAGAATGTCTTGTTCAGACATTTTGTTATTGGTTTTTAAACTTTCATCAGTTCATTTTATTCTGGTATATAAATGTAACAGTTTCAATAGGTTTATTAATTCTATAACTCATTGATATTACTAATACATTAAAACAATTTAACATGAAAAAAGCTATGTTACAAATAATATATGTACATTTAAAAAAATAAATGAGTAAAAAAGAAAGGCACATCTACCATTTAAATTATAAAAAAAGACATTTAAAAGTGGTTACACTTACCATCAGTGCTTGATATGCAACTTTGGTGGCAGTACTTATAGCCTGGCAAATCTAGAAAGAAGAGTAGGAATGTTGAGGTATGTTGGTGAAGTTTTAACACTATTACAACTAACAGAAGAACTATAGTTAAAATACACTTCTTTTTCATGGTTTTCGAGGTCACAATTTTTAATGAATGATGATACTAAATTTGTCATTAATTAAAAGACAACCGGTAAATAATGAAAGTGGAAATAACAGATTTAGTGCTAACAATCACTCAATCAGCCAGTTGACTGAGGTGAGTGGTATTCACTAATGTTTTCACACCAGTGAGCTGAACATGGTTATTAATGAATGGGGAATCATTGTTGTTAAGAGTTAGGATGAAAACTACTAAATACAAAAAATTTTAATTGTGAAGATTTAAATTAATGAGGAACTAACAGAATAACCTCTTGTTTTTTTAGTGTAAACATGTTAGTCTAAAAACATATACTAGCCATTCTATCAAAATAAGTTACTAACTAAAAAAAACCTCCACAAAGATTTGTATTCAATATTTCAAAGAGACTGACCAAAAGATTAAAAATATCTTACATCTTCAGCAGTTGTGTTGCTTTCAAACACATGACATGCAAATGTGGGTACTGGATTTTTATCCCCTTCAGCTGACTTCGTCTCTGGTGGATTTGTCATTACTCTGTTCCGAGTAATAAATCCAAACAATCTAGGAAGATATTAAAATGAGTTGGTGAGGACAAAGTAGTAATTTCAATTGGCAAGAACAAAAGACAAAACACTAAAAGAATATGGTCACTGACCTGTTATTATCTGGGTGAGCAGACCAAAAAGATATATCCTGCAGAGCAAACTCAACTCGGATAACATTATTGGAAGGATCAATAAGTCTGAAACAAAAATAGGACCAGTTAAATAGAGGCTAAAATAATCATTAACAAAAGCAATTAAAAGTAAAATATGACATAGTACTATTTCAAGCAGTAATTCTCTATACCCACAAAAATGTTGCCCAATTGCCCAAAACTATTCAGTAATGCGACTGAGTTCCCAAAACAGCAAAATCAATACTTAAACATAGGATTTATTTAATGTTTTATTCTTTACAATTCTCAATGATTGATTATAAAGCATTAAAAAGTGCAGGTAGTAAAACAACATTTTCTGGTACCTCATGCCTTCACTAGACACAACCATGAGTGATTCAGTCATCTTGAAAATGTTATGGATTGCTCTAGCTGCCATTATCTGCCTGATAGTAGAGTGCACTAATTGTTCGCCTGAAAATTAGTTATGCTTTATATCAATTTCATCTAAATTATATCCTTCAGATATAATTAAAATCATTTTAAATATAAAAGATTCATTAAAACCCTTTTAAATTTGAGTGGTAAAAAGTTTACAGATAACAAGTTTTATCTAACATCTTTTCGTGAAAAAAGGGAAAAAAAGTTTTAGAGACCCAAGTGGATAATGAAAATACTAAGGAGACCATACATGGCTGTACACAGGCACAGTAGATTTGTTTATAGGTGACAAAATAAAATAGCTGTTGTTTTCACTGCTGTTATTCCCTTCAGTTTTTAGTAAAAAAAGAAAAAAAAAACATTGTAGATTAAAACTTTTTGAGAAAACTGTTTAAAATCTTACCTCTGTCTCCTTTCACCTCCATAGAACCCAAAAACCTGGTACTAAAAGTCTCAGAAAATGCAGCGTTGTCAAAGGCTGGATTCAGAACAATAGCAGATGACTGGTCAAATGGATTCAAACGCCTGTTACCAAAAGTTTTCAAAGGTAAATGAAATGTTGACAATAACCAGAATGAGCTTGCATTACAAATAAGCCTACATGCAAATTTAAAAAGTATAGAAACAAATCAGACATGGGTATTAGATTAGTAATATATTAATAAGGTAAATGAAAATACATGAATGTCAGAATAAGTTGAAACATTGAACTGAAATTAAACTAACACAAGTAACTGTCTACAAACACTTAACAACAACAAAATATTTGAATGTCTTTACTAATGTTCTTTCAAGCATTTTTTTTTATAAAAGCCTCGTTATTAAGAAAAAAATCAAGTTACTTGATCTTATTAACTTAACTTACTTTTCAAATAAATTATTATGTTCTATATGTTATAAGGCTAGAAAAATATTTTAAAAGCACAATTGATAAGCATATTTTTTATACTTTCTAGATTTAAAAAATCCTCAACAATAATTTTTTTTAATAAATTTTTTTAGGATAAACTATACATATATTTGATAAATTGCTTTCACAGAAACATACTGTTTTACTAGTTTTTAAAATTGTTCACAACAAGGTTTTTAAGCTTGGTTTTCTTTTTTTACATTAAGCACTAATGAAATGAATTGTATAATAATTGTGAGATATGGCCAGGATTATTTTTCCTTGCCTTGGCAGATCTAGACATAATGATGTGCACATTTTTTCAAATGGATTTTGAACAGTGTGTTTCTGGAGAAGCAATTTATCTTCAGCAAATTTAAGTGAAGAAATGTTAAATAAATCGAATGGAAAAACAGTTTAAAATTACTGACACAAAAATGTTTACACACTTTCAAAACTTTTTCTCATGCATTACTTTCAAGCTGAAAAAAGGATCAGACATTATTTTAGTATTTTCTAAAACTAACATACTGTGATTTATTATGTTGTCATTTGTTACCATGATGCTCAATGGACCATAGTTAGTAAAAGATATCACCACAATGTGATTTGTACCAAGTGTAACATGTAACACTGAGTGTTACATGTATTGTCTCACCCAAGTAAGTATAAAAAGTGATGTCGCTTAGCATGTACTGCCTTTAACCCCTACTACTAACTTTGGTGGGCCTGACTGAGGTGAGGTTATAGCCCTGTTTTCTTCACCGGGTGTGACCAAATCAAACTGGATGGGGGTGTCCAAGATGAGTGTGTCAGCAGCACCAGGGGCTGAAATGCTTGTTGGTACACTAACCTGGTTGGAGCTGTCAGAGTTGGTGTGAAGAAATGAAAGCATCAAAAAACAAGCAGCAACTCAGGAAGTAAAAGTGTAAAAACCAAATAGGTAAAACAGTGCATTAACATAAAATAAGACATTTTTAGAAACACTACACTAAACTAAAACAAATCAGTTTTTCAAGCTATTTTTACTTCTACACATGCTTTTTTTAACAAATCTAGATATAAACACAAGACGTTCAATTTTAAGCCTAACAAAATATTATTTATGTAAGTGCACACACATTTCAAAATAATGCATTAGTTTTACTCAAAAATGTGTAAATGAAATAAACTGTTCTGACTTTTTCTGATGTTTGAATAATTTAGTTTTTTAATGTAGAATACAACTTAATGTATAAAACCATCATGCTGTTATTTAACTTTCCTTAAGCACACACTTGAGTAAAACAGCAGCGCTAGTGGATGTACATCAAGGAAGAGAAAGACCATACCCAACTGGAGTTTGAGCACCAGTTCCTGAAGTACTGTCTGAAGACTGACTATTGCTCAGTTTCCTTGGAGGTTCCTGGAATAGTGCCAATTTCTGTCAATAAAACATTATTGGAAATTCTAAAATTTAGACCTGTTAGAGAGTGAATGATTTTTTTTTACCTTCTTTTTAGCTGAAGCTGGCTTGCCTTTCATATAGCCACCATCACGAATAATGTTATTTAAAGTTGCTATCCACTGGGAAAAAAATTTTTAAAAAAATCTTTTATTCATACTCCTTGAAATATCAGTATCTCTCCATTTACTAGTGAAAAATACATAGAATAAAAGTAAAAAGAGTGAGGGAAAAAAATTAAAAAAGCACTTTGATATTACCTCATCTCTCTCTCTATAGTTCTCAGCCTGAAGAACTACAGTCCTAAAATGAAGAATTTAGTTTACATTAAGTAGGACAATTGTGCTAAGCAGCTAATTTTAATCTGTTAATCTTGAATACAAAATGTGGTTAATCCTTTTGTATAAATGTGCACAGGATTTTATAAGGTTAAAATTATATTTGTTGCATTTTTAAGTTTTTATAATTGTAACAAAATAATTGTCTATTTTCATTGTCAAGTTTTTAATTTGTAACCATGGTAAAAATTGTATACAAATAAGTACTAACATAACCTTTTATTTTGTAAAATTGGTACTTGCATACCACATTTTGTCTTGTACTTGTTTACTTACTTTTTAGAGATAGGTGCCACTAGTTGAAATGTGTGTCTCCTCTCATCAGCAACACAAGACTCTACCAGCACACCTTCTTCATTCAAATCCATAACCAAACTCCCAGCAAACTGTTAAAAAGTGTACACATTGGTTTGAGGAAGAAAAAGCATGTTGATTAACTCAAGTACATATTTTCTGTACACATTTAGGTAAAAGTTTAGTTAAGAATAGTACTTATAGTTAATCGAGAGTTTGAAGCAGAATATTTTATTTGATGTACCATGTGGTACAATACAAATTTTACTAGGCTAGTCAATTTTATTCAAAGTTACAATGTTCGCTTTCCACCAGCCAGTCAAAAGTATAGCTGGGTGTGACATGAAATGTATGAAAGGTGTGTATGTGGAACAAAGAAGTGCAAACTGTGTAATTGTGTGCACTGTTACTATTTTATTATTTGTTGGGGTTTTGTTGATGTGTATGTTGTACGGAGTGAACGAAGGTAACAAGGGAAGCAACTGTAAGGTAAAGTAACAGCGGGTGTGTTGTGAGGGGAAGTAAGGGGAAGGTATGTAACTGTGGATGTGTGTGGCAGTCAAGGGTTGTGATTGAAACAAGAGAAGTGTGGTACTCAGAGAAGGTGTGGTACTGGAGAAGTAGAGATAAAAACTATTTGTTTCACCATAACGACTTGTGTCTACTCCTGTCAAAAACTGTAAACAACACCCTCACACTGGGTTTGGGTTTAAATTATTCACAAATGGTAATTAAGAAAAGTGCAATTATTTTATGGAATAAAATCAACTTATGCTAGGTAATTATAAGGTTGTACACATAGTTTTACTGGTAGTTTTTAAATACCAATTATATGTAGGTAATGAACATTTCAACCTGTTTAAAAAAATTTAAGTTGTTGAATATAGCAAGATTCTAAAAATTTTATTTTATGTGAGGCTTTTAGTTGTATAGTATTGGAAGAAAACTACCATTGCTGTAAATGTATTTCCATCAAAGTTCAGTTAATCTGAACCATTGTGTAATAAATAACTTATAGTTCATGCTGAATATTCTATTTTTAAAAAAATAGGTAAGAGTCAATTAAGGAACGTTTAAGGATTTATTTTTAATAATAATAAATTAGAGAAGCAGAAGGTAGGTAATTTTACATTTACATCTAAATAATAATAAGCTGTCATGAAATACAAATTAATTTTATGAAAAATAATTTACATTTAAAAAGAAAAAGTAGTAAGAATCAATTATAAATTTTTAAAAGATAATTTTGAGAACTAATAAAAATGTATGAAACATTCAAAGTTTTGTCATTTGACGAGGTCAATGGTTGGCTGGGGTGAAGCTTAAGCTAAGTTTTACTTACTTGGGGATTTTTATGAACCTGAATAATTAGTTAAAAGTTCATGCAATAGATCACATGAACGTAAATCTAGACATATTGTGTACATCAAATGATTAAATGTGTTCAACAGACACAGATGAATACAAAACTATTAGATGAAATAAGCATATTTAAAGAACAAGTCATATTTTTATACTAAAGTAATATTGTCTCCAAAAAAAAAAAAGGTTTTAAAAAAAAACACTGCTAGATAATATTAAACACACTTTTTCAAAAAGGACTGATCACTTTTTAAATTGTATCCTTAGAACCTTTAATTAATGGGTGAAACATGCAGTCAACTTATTTTATCCTTTCTTTGTATTGAACTATAGAAGATAAAGACAAATACTAGCTGTATAATTTTTTCACTAACATTTTAATCTAGTTGTAGAAATGTTCCACAAGTCACAAATATTCTTTAAAAGTTTACCTCTTCTTTAGTCTGGCTCATCAAATTTCCTCCTTGAGTAAAAAAATACATTCGATCCCATCTTGTAGTCAATAAAACTTGCTTGCTGTGAAAAAATGTTTAAAATAATTCTACTTAATGCTAAGAATTTTAAATATCAATATTTTTTTTTAAATATGTGATAATTCAAAATTACACTATTATTACAATATAATTTATGTTATAAATTAAATGATTTTAAATACCCTATTCAGAACAAATATCTATTTATTACGATAACATTGATATTAAAATGAAAAAAGTTGTAACTACCCTCTACAGAACAAATATCCAGCTTTCTGAGTTAGGTTTGTGTTAGGTGGGATGAAAGGCATGTCAGCTGGAGGCTCTGCATGGTACATGTGCTGGCTCTGTTTTTCTATATTTTCTATTAGCTCCACTGTTTTCTGAGTTTCTTTAGCCAAATCTGAGTGAACTCTGCAGCAGAAAAAAAATAATTTTCATCTGCAATCATATGAGCATATAAAATTATTACAGATTCTACACTGCCTATCGAGTAAAAATACATTAGAAGTTGTTTTTACCCTTGAACACTACTGCCGATGTTTCCCAAAAACTCTTCAACATCCGCTCTTAGAATAATGTCCTGTCCCATTTGAAAACATGCTCTCTGAGCATGCAGATAGCCCATAACTGGTTCTAAAAGGAAACACTTCCTTTTATACTGAAGGGCATTCAGAGAAGAGTAATAATGAAGAGCTGTCTGTATTGAAGTGAGAAAGCAATTTTTTAAATTTTGGTAATCAATTTTATTTTATTTAAATTGGTATCATTGTTAAAGTCAGGGCTTTAGTCAGAATTTGGCTTAGAGTAATAATATTAGCAATTATCTATCTTTCTCCACTTTCCATATGTATATATCTCACTGTCTCAACAACTTAAAACCATCTATTTTAGGTGTGTTTTATCATATATTTCATACAGCAAAAGTATAAGTAATTGATTTAACTAAACTTTCTAGGATGAGAAAACACAAACGTCTTGAAAATAAGTTAACATTTCATACTTGATGGAACTTTTTTCTGTTGGCATAAAGTTCCTCGTTAACCTCAACCCTTGACTTGTCGTCTTTTTTCATTGGTTGTTTCATATATTTAGCTAAGCTTTGTTCATGCTCTGTGAAAAACATTTGCTTGTTTATAAGTCCAGTTTACGCATTTAATTTTAATAAAACAAATGAACTTAATTTTTTTTAAATATGAACAAAATTGTATCTCAAATCAATACAAAGAAGGTTATTTGTAAAATGCTCATGCATTACAGACCCTTTCCTGATATATGACTTAACATGCAAAAGTAAGTGCTCTTTAATTTTTTATTTATACATACCGTTAGTCGCAATTTTAAACATTTCATACATAGTACTGATCTCTGAAAAACAATATTAAACACAACTTTAAAATTTTATTTAATTGAAACATCAATTATTTAAAAAATAATTTTTACATTAATTATATAATAAATGTAGGTTTAATTATCGTGCAACTGAAAAGATTTACCATGAGGTAAAGAATAAATGTTTGGATCATAAAACAGTAATTATTAAATATAATTCTACAAAATGATGACTACAGAATAATCCTTTATTTTATAATTAATGAGCAGGCTGGAAGTTTATTTTTTTAAAATGCAGTACACTTGAGAATAATAATTTGTTTTCAAAGAAAAAGGAACACCTATGATAAATTTTGAAACTAAAAGTTTACCTTCAATATCTGCTTGCAAGAATTTATTTAGAGGATACATCATAGTTTCAGAAAACTGCTGAGCCAAAACTTGCTGAACAGAACTAATCTAAATTCCAAAATATTTTTAAAAATTAAATAAATAAAAATAATTACCAAAAACTTTTTTCAAATAATGAAAGGTTAACAGTTGGAATTACTTACATCATCCAGAAATGTTGAAAATTGCAGTAAAGTGGATGATAACACGCTGTCTTCAGATTCCAGGGGAAATTTCTTAAATGGAATAATATATGTATTAAACGCTTAAGAAGAGCACTGTTTTCTGTTATAAAATTATCATTTTGATTGTCGATGAGGTAGATGAAATTCATTTGTTAATGTGACCTAGGAATATTGAGGGATAGTGTGGTCAGTTCTATGCCTAGTTGCCATTATTTTCCTTATCATATGTGTGCTATAATGCCTAACCATCACGTCCCACATTTTCTTTTATATACAACTATTATGTGGCCAGCAAGTTTATTTCCACTGAGTCATGTCAGACCTGTTGTAAAATGAGTTTGAAATTAACTAATCCAAATGAAATAACTTCTTAAATTTTACCAATATTCTATTAGTGCATATTAAAAAATAACTAACCGTACCGCTCATTTAAGTCATGCTTTCATTGAACAGATTACTGTCCCCCTTTAATATACATGTTTAAATTTAAACAGATGAACACAATTAACACAGAACTTTTTGTAAAAAGCACAAACCTGGACTCCAAAAGATCTTAAATGTTGTGCTAATGACTGAGTTGCTGCACATAATTCATTCTGAATAAATAAAATTAGTAAAATTATAAGAATGAACGTAGGCTAAATGATGCAAAAAATGTATCCATTAAAAATGTATGAATAATACGAACTGCAATAAATTTGTAATTAAAAATGCTATTATGCCATTTGAATGCAAACTTAATTTGAATAATTATTATGCTTTGAATTTACCTGGGCACTCATTATGCGTTGGCAGCAATTGTGCATGTTCTGTGTAAACTTCTTTAAGAGCATTGCATCCTTTTCAAACACTGTCAATAGATGACGTGTCTATCCAAAAATAAAATTATAAATGCTATTATAAATAACTAGTTGGAATTAAAAACTTCTATATCTACGTCATTATGCCAAGGTGAGAAATTCTTTTTAGTTTAATTTCTAATATCATTCTAAGCAGGCTAAATGAAATAGTATTTATCACATAATATTCTGCTTGATTTAATATTCCACAAATGGTCTTTAACCATGGATCTACTTTTCTACATGGATCTACTTTTTCTTTACGCTTATATAATAAATCTTTATTACTCAAGACTTATCTTTAATACCAGATTTACCTTCCTGATAAAAACTATTCTTCCTCTTTTCTAGTAAAAAATTATCAATATCACAGAGTCTTATTCAATAGGCTTCACTTTACTTGCTAGCTACCATTTTGAAATAACAATAATATGTGTAATAGCTAACACTGCTTGGTTTGTTACTGTGATTTTGTTAAATTTTAGCATGTAGTCATATTTTCAATTTTAAAAAAAACAACAACTTCTAAAATGTCTAATAATGTTAAAGGCATTAATCTGCTTCACTGAACATAGTAATAAGAGTCAATCCTTTGAGTTCAATTTAGTGTTACAATGGTGTATTTTTTATTCAGATATTACTTAAAGTTGCTAACTAAATTGCCTTTTTATAATTAGTATAATTACACAAGTATAAAATATGACTATATTTCATTTAGCTATAGATGATCAATAGATACAAATCTCTCTCACTATTATTGCTCTTAATTACTAGACTTAGTTGATAGCTTGTTATCTCACTGGACCCAGGCTGCTGACAAAAATTTTACAGACAGTTCAATTCTGAGCAGGTTTTCCTAAATCGCTTTTAGTTGTAGTATCATATTCATTGTGTTTCTTGGTCTACCTTTTTCCAGGTGAGGACCCTGTCTTGTTGATAATGATATATTGGTGGTAGTCAGCTTACAATTCACTGAAGGCAAACGGGTGCTAGATCTATCAGCTTTAAATTAACTTTTAGCTCCGAATCAAAACTCAACCAAATCACTGACTGACTGAAAGAAGACTGCAAATTTTAACAATCTAAATCTGCCAGTTTAGTAAGCAACAATAATAACTGCACTAGTTAGGGGTCATGCATAAATGACATCACACTTTTTTTGACAATTTTTATCACCCCCCCCCCCCCTCCCCTCCATCACAAAAAGCCAGACCCCCCCCCCCCTAAAATGACATCACACCTCAGCCTACAACCCTCCTCAAAATTGCTATTGAATTTTTCCAAAATCTTGTCAGAACTTCGTCAACATAGAGTATTTTGATCAATTCCTATTACAATTTATTAAAACCGTTTTCTAAAACGCGGCTTAAAATTATTATCTAACATTCCTTTTTTATAATGCAAAACAGTGAACCCCCCCCCCTCTCCCCAAACACCTTCACAAAATTACGGACCCCTACGAGTTTCACATGACGTCATTTATGGACAACCCCTTAGCAGATTCTATTTTTGTACTTCAACTAGCTAGTTAATTAAATAGTTAATTCAATTAATAATTAAATTTAAGTTGCAATCTTATAGTAGGCAATCATGATAGACACATCATTCATCAACTACTAAATATTATTAAATTCTTTAAGACAGTTTAAGTTTAGTAAATTAGTTAAATCCAAATGGTAGGCTTATATCTGAGTATCTCAGTATATCATTATCAGTAGTACTAAGTAGTAGTATTAAGTATATTTTTTATTATTATTAATTTTATTATAAGATATATTATATGACAATATATGAGTATGATAGAAGATAGGTAACTCTAGCTAGATTCTAGATCTCTGCTGATCTAGATCTAGAATTATCTATATTCTAAAACAAGTTAATTAAAAAGTCTAGTGACATTTATGCGCAATTTCCTTATGTTATCTAAAAATAGCTCTGACGTATAATGCTGGGATGCGTTCAAGCTAGAAGAACGATCGGTTTGTAGGTGTTTATGTAATTTTAAAATTTGTGACTAAACGAGAGGATATTTTTGAAAACTTTCTTCGGCAATATTGTTCTAAATTATGGCAGGAATCGATTGGTACATGTTTCAAGTCGCTAAGTGGTCTGGTTGCCGAGATATGGGCCAAAAACTGCATTTTTTCGAGGTTTTTTGGCTTTTACGGGAAATACATGAAAGAAACCCGGAATTTTTATGGCCTATGCTCATTCTCGTAACTTGCTTAACATAATTGCTTTTGGAACTAGTCATCGATATTGCTTCGTTGAGGAGGAGATACGACTTAAAGCCCGGACACACATTCATCCATACATTCATTCATCCATCCATCCATTCCCAGAAATGACGCGTTAATAAACGCAATTCTCCAGAATGGAAATTGCGCTAAAAAATAAATAATATAATCTGCACTGATGTCTGAGTGATATTACATCAGATTACATCTAGATCTAGATCTAGATTTATAAATTTAGGGTTGTCGGCATCCGCCGAGTTCGCGGTAAAAACATGACCCGAAATCGCCCATTACTTTCTGATACCGGACCCACGAGATTTGGTTTTGCATACTAATAAGGTTTAAATTTATGGTAATTAATTAAGTTTAAAAGGTCATTTCCTAAGGTTAATTAAGAAGTAGAGTGGTTGTCCCTTAGTTTTAATGGCTTTGCGACCTGATTGCATGCTGTCTCTGCTTTGGTCTTCCCCCTGTATCAAGGTTAGTTTCAAATACGTTGGAATCTCGATTTTTTAAAAGATTCCTCTAGATGAGAGTAGATTACTGATCAGACATATCTTAAGTAATTGGAAATGAAATTTGTTTTTGGATATTTTGACTCCGACATTAGTTATACCCCTCCGAACGTAGTCACTGTATGTAGGTCACGCTGCCACCATTGTTATATTTTTTCATCCCGATCTTCCTGCCTTTAAGTTTGATCAACTAATAACAGCAATCTTATGGCATGTGCAAACAAATCTAATTTTTTATTTCAAAATATATTTACATACCCATCTTTAATTTTTTCAGCTCTAGTTCTAGTTTTCTAGAATATGTTTTTCCTAAACATCCAATTTTGTCAGACTAGACTCTAGACTGACAAGAGTCAGACCTAGATCTAGGTTACCTGTCTGTTGCTATACACTAACATTGTGCTAACTGTAATTTTAAGTGTTCAAGTTCTACTCACCCTTAGATATAGTTATATGCTGAAAATCAGAATCTATACACAATACACACATAAAAACATTGATCTGATAACTTCATTTCACTTATTACAAAATGACTTTTATATGGACTCTACTTCACCTGCCCAAAATAACAAGGCAGTTATAGACACATTACAGTGTTCATGTCATTTACTTTCATTCACTGTATTTATATAAAATATTGCTTTAGAAACATTTTCATATTTGCGCAGCAGTTTTATAACAAAATGGCTTAAAGATGGACTCTACTTCACCTGCCCAAAATAATGAGGCAATTATATGCACATAACAGTGTTCAAGTCATTTACTTTAGATTTCTAACTTTGTAGTTCTTTCATTTGCTGTATTTATATAAAATATGGCTTTAGAAACATTTTCATATTTGCGCAGCACAGTTTTTTGGGGTTATGGGAGGAAGCCAACACAAAAATATAAGTTCTGTATTATTTTTATTAATTTCAACAGCATTTACAAGTTCTATATATCATTCTAGTTAAACTCTGCAAATATGAACAAAATACAACTGCAAGTAAAATAACTATGCTCAATTTATTCAGGTATACCATGACTTGTCACAATTGGCCAATGCAAAAGCAAGGGGATTCCACCCCTCACAAAAAAATTTGCCAAAAAAAAACTATTTGAGCTAGACAGAAAATCTTTTTTGTTTTGTTTTCATATAGTTGAGCTCTACAAGAATATGTAATTTTTATTTTTATATGATGATTAGTGTTTTTTTACCTAAATCCCTAATAAATTACGGTAATCCCTTAGTTTAGCGTCGGTTATTATTCCGGAATCGTATAGCAGTAAAAAACAGTAAAACAATGTCAAAGTCTGTCACACACTTCCGGAATTCACCGGAAGTACTGTAAACCATACTTTATTTTGCGTCATCTTTTATTTTTATACAGAATATTTAAAATTTGGATAGATTTATTTTTGTAATCATTTTTACATTTTGTAATCATTTTTACTATTTTCGTAATCTAGATTTTTTTTAACTTGGCCTAGCAGCTAGATATCTAGCTAGATCTAGATCTAATTAATTAATGGTCGCAAATCCGCTGCAAGCCAAAAACATTAAATTATTACATTTGACTTCATTATTTATTATTTATATTTATATTAATATATGTTTTTTTTTTAGATCTACTAATTTAAAACTTCTATTAGATCTAGTCTATATTTATTCTTGTTTTCTTTTGTCGATTAAACTTAAAAAATTAAAACATTAATTTACTACAATCGACTTTCAATTTATTTATATTTCAATGGTCAAATAAACCATGGTTTACCGTAACTCTAGTTACCGAGACTCAACAAACATTACCGGATAATTTCCGACGCTAAACTAAGGGATTACCTAAATTACGAGATATTCTAGATCTAGAATGGCATAGCCATACAGCCATACATAGTCTGAGTAGTCTCAGTCAGCTTAGCAGCCTTAGTTAATAGTTAGATCTAGATCTAGATCTAGCTGCTTTTTAACTTCGGCCTTGGTTTAGCAGTTTAGGACTTAGAAAATCTAGATCTAGGCTAGGTCTTTTCTTATTGATCTCGAGATCAAGAATTTTATCATTCAACTAACTTACCTGGGGACTGTCTTCCAAAGCATCTTCAATATGCAAGTGTTCAACGTCCGGCATGGCTATTCAATTAACTGGCAATCTAGGTATAAAAAATATCCTACAATAACTTAATTAGTCAATAAATTTCGCCTTATTTGAAGGTATTTGTATTGCAGCAGTTATTGCACTTGCCCTGACTACACCCTCACAAAACAGCAGTCGAGCTAATCGTATTTGCCAGTTAGAGAACATAACGAAATTTAAGAAATAAACATAGGAGTTTATAATTAATACAATCATTTTATTACCTGTTGAACATTTATTTTTTTAATATTATAATAAATAACAATTTTATTATAATAATAGCTATGTCAAATTATCAAACCTAAAATGTAATAAAATGTGTGTCATAGTTATTTTGGAACTATTACCTGGCATATTTTGAAAGAGTAAATATTTGTAAATAAAAAACCTCAACAAGATTTTTAACTTTAGTGTGTGTATGTGTGCATAAACGTGCTATTTAGATAAAAAAAAATTCATAAAAGCTACACTTTTAAAAAAAATACTATAATAAAGATAGAGTAGAGGCGTCTGGCTTTCTGTGACAGGGCTCTTGAAACTTTTGGGAGGGAAGGGGGGGGGGGGCGAACTAATTTTAATTTTTTTAGAAAGGGGGACGACATACATATTACATAGGCATAGCTTAGGCCTTGGGGGGGGGGGGGGGGCGGCGCCCCATGCGCCTACTCTAATGGAGTGCTAAACTGAGGAAAGAGAAATAAAAGCTCATTCTGAGCTGTATTACTGAATTATACACAGTCTAAGTTAAGGATATACGTTATTTAACTTTTTTTTTTTTTTTTACATCAAATGTGTGACACACAAAAAATCTATTAAATGATAGTGACTGCTTAAAAGTTTAATTAAAACTGATATAGTTTTTCTTTCCTTGCTGAGCATAGGGCCTCTGTCAAAGCTTTCCACTCTCCACTTTCTCCTGCCATTCTTTTCAGCTGTTCCCAAGTTCTTCCTTTTGTTACATCACGCTATGTCACCATATCTTCTTGTGTTGCTTGCTCTGGGGGTTCCACCCCAGGGCCCTGTTACTAGCGTCCGAAGCATATGCTCAATCCATCGTCACTTCCTCTCTAAAATGTGCCTTTTTATTGTTTCCTATCCACACCACTCCTATAGTTATGTTTTCTACCTTGTCTTGCCATTTCATTTTTAATATACTCCTTAGGTACCTATTTATACAAGTCTGGATTCTTTTTGTTGTTGACTCTGTTGTTATCCACGTCTGTGATCTGTAGAGCAGGACTGCTTTAACAATAAAGATTATAATATATGAGCCGGCCCGCGGCATAACATACGCCGCTATTTAGTTGTTTTTTTTTTACTTTTCAGTAATTCATAATTTGTGAATTCGACAGTACCAACGCTGACACTGAAAATATGTCTTTAAAACACTATAAAGAGCTCATTAAGGACCATAACCCCCCCCCCCCCTTCCTCCTCCCCCCCCCCCCCCAACGTTTAAAATCGTTTCAAACTAAATTATCTGCCCCTAATAGCCGTCACTAAACCCGACTCCACGAAGGTAAACATAGCGTTAACCACAGCTCACTAAGACCATGTAGGGGTGGGGATAGTAGGGAGCGCGTTTACAGCTTGTTTTCTAGCGTCTCCCAGAAGAGAATTATATATATATAGATAGTTATAGTCCTGATTAATTTTTGCACTTCATAGAACATTAAATTAACACCCTTCCATAATAATAAGATTCTGCTATGCCACTGATATTATTTACTGTTATGTGTGAATGGGTGTTATGAATAGGAATAGATCTGGTAAATAAATATCAGAGCCAAATTTGTATTTGTTTTGGCACAAATCATTGGCAAAATCTGAGGACTATGCACCTATAAGTATTAATTCATAAAACTGAATATATTTTAGAATAAAAATGCACTTAATGGGATATGCTAATATGTATGCATTTTTAATAAAGAATGATTGCTATTTTATAATTTTAAAAGAAGACACAGTCAGATCCTTTCATTGATTCATATATTCTGTCTGGTTCTAATAAACTGCTAAGTCTTCCATGAGATAGTAATATCAGCCTCTGAGTACTATCTTGTGTAATTCCTATTTAAAACTAGTGAAAACTTCATTACATTTACCATAAGCTTTTTAATGCTATCTAAGTCAACTTTTCTATGGCAAGTTGATGCCGATAAAAATGCTGTAAATTTCTTGCACACCTGCATTATTTTCCAACACATAGATCTACCCATAGATCTACTTTAATGTTCATACAAATTGAAACTAAATTCCATGTTCTTGTATTTTTCACTAAACACAACATGGCAGAAAGATCCAGATACAATATTTTAAAATCCCAAAAATGAAAAATGTCCCTCAACAATTTCTTCCCATCATCATTGCTCAGATGTTACACTTGTGGCCATTCAATGCAAGTTTATTTTGTCATGTACTTTTCAGCTTCTTTGTCATGTTTTAAAAGTAACCTCATTTATTTCTTTACATTGAGTTGTTGCACTACTGTCATCAATATAATCCAGTACAAAATGTAATCCATTTAGCAAAGTTCACATTTAAACAATGTATATCAATTATATACCATAGAAATTTTCAAAATAATGTAAATAATTTTATTGATTGCTAATACTGAATAGAAGAAAACTGAATTTTAATTGAAATAGATGAACACATAAAAATGAAAAATTTGAAATGCATTAGAAAAACCTAAAAGCTCTAATAGTTTGCCAGACTAAAAAAAACTGATTTGTAACCACACTTTAAAATATTAATAAACCATACAAAATATAAATATCCATAGTAACACTCAAAACAGTTTCTAGATCACAATTGTTCTTTGTTACTTAATGAACATGGTTATTAAATACAGAATGTAAGATTCTCTTAAAGTGGTTTTTTATTTTAATAGATTTATGGTGTGCTTATCCTTACTACAATCTGTTTAGTAATCAGTAACATCCATTTTTTGTTGCTTTTTAAAGCAAATTATAATTTTGTCTGTGCAATAGAAAGCTTAAAACTAGAGGAAAATCATGACTTTAAAACAATTACCTCTTTCACTTTAAAAAAAATAATACAAATATTGGTGTAAAGACATGACCAAAATTTCAATTTGTTTTCAATACTAACACACACACAACTGGTTTCTCTCAATAAAAATAATAAAATAGTAAAAGTAGCAACAATAAATCTCAAAAAATGTTTTTATTCCAATGTAATAGAAATACATTGCAAATACCAATAGAATGAGAATAAATATTTGCATGGAAAAAACCATCAGATCACAAGTGACATTCATAAATGTCCTGTTTAGATGTTAACTAACAATACTGTTATTATCATCTTCAATATTAAACACTTAGCTTAATTTAAATAATGTATATGTTTGTTTTCAATAAAAAAGAACAATATTAAATTATTCAAACAAGCATAAGAGATTTTAAAATACATATTATCATGATCTTTTTAATGTCACAAAGTGGTTAAAAATGCACGCATTAACTCAAAAAAAAATAAAGTGAGCAAAGATAAAAAAAACACAAGATTATAAATATGCCATGATTTAATACTACAACCATATACTTATGCCCAAGTGATATATTTAAGTGATTAATGTTTAAAACTTGAAATTGATAATTTGTTATGATAAAAACAATAAAAATAGTTTAAAACAGTCAATTATATAAATTGCATTGTTCATACAATTATGCCCATATTCCCAAAAATGGGAGAAAGAAAAAGAAAAGAGAAACTAGGGTTGAAATTTATTTTAAATAATTAATTTGATCAATTTTCAGTCATTTTGCACAAAGCTCAGTAAAAATTATTTAAAAGTCTCATTTAGATGATGAATTTCATACTTCCATCAGTATGTATGTCTTATTATAATATGTTTGCTACAATCACGTTAATTATAAAACGCAATGGAATGTATAGCAAGTTAGAGAAATTGAGACAGTAAAGTTTAGAATACACAATATTGTAAATATTCAGCTAATTCTTAACAGTTCAGGAGTTATTTTTGAAACAGGAATAACAATTTCTTTAACAGATAAAACAGCAATGCATGTTATGACTTTACAATTGTTACAAGTTTTTTTAAAGTGTATAAAATCAGCATTTGAAAATTTTCAAGCAAGTAGTTTTAAAGAAAAAATGAATCAAATATAGACTAGTTTTTATCATCATCTTAACAATCACAAAACATTTGTTTAAATTTCCATAAGTTTTTTAAAAATAACATTTTTAGGCCACAGTATAGGAAATAGCTTGAGCACAATCCAAGCTACAAGCAGTAGAATTAACATTATTATTATTAGTTAGCATAGTAGTCATACCTATCATTATCTTTATTTAAACTATAGTAATGCTGAAGAACATTATCAGAACATTGTTTTCACTATATTTGTATCACACTCTCAAAACATTTTTTCCACTATGTCTGAATCAAGTGCACCTGAGACTTGTAGGATCTATTCTGTAGACTTGTAAGCAACTGAGATAAACATTTTACTAGTACTGTCAACAGGATACATTATAGAATTCTTATTCATATTTTAATCTTATTTTCATTCCAAAATGTTAATTTTTGTAAAAGCAATATAAACAGAAAGTGATATTTCAATGCCAAGGGTAGACAAAGGTATAGTCCAAGTAAAGACAACATAATTGTTGTAAAAGGGACTGCATGGACTTGTGTTAGAATGTGCTTGTTAAAAGTCAGAGAACCAAAGGTTGTACCCCATCAACCAACCCCACCCATATCCAAACCAGGTGGTGTGTTAGCGATGGACAAGGAGTAAAAGCCTGACTGAAATCCACAGGTCCAGCAGCTCTATTCTTCATACTGTTGAGGTATGCCTAGCAATGCCAGCTAGTCTCATTTAAGACAGTTATTACAGTGAAGACGGGCTGGAATTTCTAAGTATAAGTATTGACAAATTTAGTCTATTTTCTTGTCTGGATTTCTTTTTACAATTCATAATACTGCAGATTGACAAACTTTTTAATTACTTGTCGACTGAGATTGATTTCAGGGTTGTAAGGATAAACAGAAAAAATTCAAACTTCTTGCAATTAGATGCTTTATCACAAGAATATTAAAATCATTCTTGTAAAATGTAAAAAAAAACTTTTAGTCATATTTTAAAACGAACATTTTTTTGGACATGTGTGCAGCAGAACCTTTAAAAAGTATTCTTCTTTGTCATTAATTTTTAGTGTTGGAAGGGATCGAGCCTTATCTGCCAGAGGGTTTGAACTTGAGACTTTTTTTCAAATTTTAAAAAGTATTAACAATGAAGATTTTTTTTTAATCTGGTGGCGTAAATAGAGAAATAATTCTTGATCATTTGCTGTAAAAATTTGACAATTCTTAACCCAACAGTTTTGGAAAAATAAAAATGTTCCTATAATTCTTTGTTAAAAAAATTGAGTATTTAAACAGCATTATAATAAAATTAAATAAATCCCAAAGGAATTTTATAAATCTAAAATACGAAGTAATCAATGCAGGCAGCTATAAAATGATTACGTAAAAATGGTTCAAGATGGTATACTGAGATTTACAACTTTATTTTTAATATCAACAATAAAATTTTGATAGAAACAATTGATATAAGTAGTTGAAAAAATGTTGCTTTATAATTTAAAAATATAATAAAAAATAGCATTTTGAAACATTACTGTTTGATTGTATTGTAAGTTAAGCATGAGCTAGAGATTCACCAGTTTACAACAAAATAACTAAATGCAAAATCTAATTTTACCAACAAAAACTAAACATAAAATGCATTATGTGAAAATGTTTGGCACCTAAAATAAACTCAAACAAAATTCACTTTGTTAAAATGCTTTAAAATAGCATGCAAAATGAAAAGAAAGTTATAAATTTAAAAAAACTAATTTACATTAGCAGAATATAAAATTTTAACAAGCAAACACTTGGCTCTTTAAATTAGCCAGTAAAATATAAATGTTCCTAAAGCTACCCAGTGGCTTAAAAACTGCAGGCTGGACCATTTTTCTAAGGTGTGTGACATGGTATAACCCTGTAAAAAAAAGATGTTACATCATCTATTCATCAAAATAAGAATACATTAATTGTTTTTAAGTTAATTGTTTTAAAATATTCTTTCTAATAATTTTCATGGATTTTTAAAAATCAATTAAATCATGTAAAATAAATTAAAAATAGAATTTTTTTTTCCTTTTATGCTGAAATTAAACTTTGCTTAAAATACGAAAAAAAGACTAGTGCATTTTTCTTACCACATCTTGGTCATCACTATTGTTGAACATCAATCCAAGGTAAGCCAAATGAAAGACAGCAAGGGCTCCAAGGCACAAATTTGTTAATATAACAAGAGGATTTTTCTGCAACGAAACAATAATTTACATTATCTAATGTCAGATTCCATGCGTGTTTTAAAAAGGAGTATTAACATCTGAGAAATAACTTAATAATTTACTTACACTTGTGTATTTGTGCTCACATTTTTCTTTACATTTTCTGGCCTGTATGCAGGCATCAAATATTTGAGAAAGACGCCTCCTCAATACTGAAACAAATTTTATAGGTATGACTTTCTATCAACCCCCTTTATATAATAAAAGGAATTCCCCTGCAGTGTCATGCATACTCTGAAATCCCCATTGACAAAATAGTAGGACAGATAGGAGTTGGTAAAAATAAATTTTGCTTTTGAAATATTTAAAGTATAACAAGAATAAAGATCTTTTTTTTTTTCAAATGAATTATTTCATGGGATTTTTTAGAGAAAGTAAAGCTACAAGATAACATTTTAGAAATTAAAGATGACAGCAATCAAAATTTGTCTTCCAGTAATAAGCTCGAAATATGTTTAACTTAACAAATCGTCCCAAGCTGTTCTTTAATTGCAAAGTTACATATACTGTTTTTAACTCACCAAACTCAGTATAAGTATAAAATCCTAAAGATAATAGAACAGCAGCTAACTGGAAATTTAAACCCTAAAATAAAAAACATAATTATTAATATTCTAAATTAAATAACTAAGTACAAGCAAAGTATGCCTTCAAATCATATAAATATTTATTTGCAAATGTTTTCTATTTAATTTTTTTTAAAGATGAAAAGCAAGGAAAATCCTTTTCTAAAAAAAAAAGCTGAAACTCAAAAACTTGGAACCTTCATATATCATTCATCGCTGTAATAAATAAAATAGTTTCTTTTAAACTCTAATATAACCTAGAAATGTTAAGACCAAAAAGTTTTTTTGAGAGCGGCATGTGTTTGTAACATAAATAATAGCTGGCTAATTAAAAGTTGTTCATAAATTTCAACAAAAATGCTATGAATACAAAATGGTTAATTGAGGGTTTATATAACAAGTTATCATGTAATAAAAAGCCTTACATGTAAAAGGGAACTTGCAACATAAGTCAAAGTAATAGCTAAAAAAGTTCCATATGGACGGACACGTTTAAAAACATCTGTAAACAAAAGATTTTTTAAATAAATATTTAAACCTAAAATGACTGTGTTGTATTTAGAAATATTAAACATTCAGTGGTGTTTCTTTCCACAGTTGCAACAAATACGAAGTTTAAATACGAATGTTTAAACTTATTAAACAGTTACGTACAAAAATATGTTCATGTTATGTCCAAGATCACAAAATCATTTTAGGATATAATACTTAACTGTAATATTTGTAAAATAGGTTCATAGACAAAATGTTAAAAATAAAAAATGTGTATTATCCTGTGAATGTTTCAAGTCGTTCAACTTCATGTAAATATAGCTCCAAAATTAAAATCTTAACAGTTTGTAAATAATGTAAAGCCTTGGTTTATTATACTACTTACAGGTTTTAAGCCAATAATGCATAGGTAGATTCCAATTTGTAACAACCTCAACCATTGATCTGGGTATTTCAATATTATGTGGTCTTACTACATTCCTGGAGATGGAAGACAGATTTCAAGGCCAAACGCTAAAGCATATCTCTTTACTAAAGAGGGGTGTAGGGTTCCCAAGGCAAACAATAAATTTTGCCCCCACCCCCATTTATACATAGTAATAGTTATGCAGGTTGTTGAAAAAACACCCGCTCCCCCCAAATTTGGAAGGTCAGGGTGTTTTTATCAATCATTGACCCGTAACAGTTGTTAATTTGGTATCACACAAGTATGTAGAAAACACCCATTAAAGTCTGTATTAACTGTATAGTAAAGTAGCAATTTATTCTCTTAACTTTGACTGTGTATAATTCAATAATACAGCTCAGATTAAGCTTTTTTTCTTCTACCCATCTTTGCACCACCCACAGTCGGAGTCCACCCTAGATATGCTTCTGCCACACCCACCTTCCCTATATAAACATATGCCCCACTCGCCTAGATATGCCTCTGCTCTATAAAAAAAGACTATAGTGATCTCTAAAATTAATACTAAAACAAAAAAAAAAAAAAAAAGGAATCCAGTACCACTGAAGTGCTGACTCTTCTTTGTCAGCTATTCCAGTCAATGAAGATGTTGCATCAGAGAGGAAACTTATGAAGTAGTGACTGAATCTAAAAGCCTGAGCATCTCTGTAGGCCAGCAACCATCTAAAATGATAAAAATCTTATTTGTTAATTCTTTTTATTATTTCTAATTTTTGCTTCAACTAACTACTAGTCTTCAATCTTCCAAGACATTTTCTTTCTCAAAAGATTTTGACTGGTTTTTCAAATTAATTTTTTGGAACAGTTTTTAAATTTTTGAAATACCTCCAGGCGTCATCAAGAATTATCCATGTAGTGAAACAATTTGAATAAATAAGCGACACCATTGCCAAGGAAGAAGTGATTAAGACTTTAATTGCCCATGTAAAGCTCTAAATAATAAGATACAATAAACAATGAGAAAAGTCATTAATTTATGTGTAAAAAATAAACTAGACAAACAACTTAAATAATGAACCAAAGAAAAATTTACTTTTGGATATGTGTCATGTTAATTGCCAATGTTCTTGTAGGGTAAAAATAATAAATGTTACTTGCCAAGGGGTTACTTTCTTTGTCCAAAAGTTGACAGTATTGTCTATAGCTGACCCATGGTCCAAAAACAACTGTTCCAACATTGAAACAGTAGCCCATATACTCAACTATATTTGGCAAATTTAAAACAGATCCTTCTTCCCCAATATCAACCCCAAGAGAGATAATCTTCATAGAGAGGATTATGTGAGCTCCTGAAATGATTTTTAATTAATCATGAAAATATGTAACACATATACTGACATGTATGATAATAGTGTTTAAAAGATCATTATTCATCAAGATTACTCTGATGAAGTGAATATGTCACAAAAAAAAAGGCCTACCTCTGATTTTGTGCCATAAAGTGGGTTTAACAATTAACAATTCACTGAAAAATATAATGTGTATATATTAATTACATATTATAATTACACACTTTTATCAACAAAGACAGATCATTTGTTTTAAAAAGTAAAAATTTGTATTTTTTGTAAGCATTAGTGTTTATATTTTTTTGGTACTTTGCAACCTTCAGAAATAACACCCTTGCATACTTATATACAATGATGATGAAGTTCTAATGCATATGTGCTAATTTTATGATAAATATGTTCTAATATAAAATGTTCTGATTGGATGATAACATAATTTTTTACTTATTTTGTGTACATTTTTAGAAACTACTAACTTATTACAACTTTTCTAAAAAACAAAAATGCTGAATATTTACCAAATTAAGGAAAAAGTAACAATGAAAACAAGAGCTGCTATGCCACACAAAGATCGATTCCATTTATGCACAAACATGAGGACTAGATAACTGAGTAAACAGCATGTAACCAAATAAAGCAGGTCCATACTTAAAAAGGATTTTAGAGCCAAAATGCCTAAAATGGCACTGCAAGCATGAATTACCCATTGTGGTACTGTTAAAAATTTTAGCCCTGAAAAGTAAGAAAAGAAAAAACTAAATTTTCAAAAGCAGGAGATTATACAGGGTATAAGCAATAAATGCATTACATGGCCAGCTATACTTTGAAAGAGTTACTTTGTTTAGCTTTTGGGGCACTAAAACTTATCCATTTTATTTATAAAGATATAAATAAATTTTCCTAAAAATTATATATTTTAACGTCTATAATGAGGTGCACTACTTAGTTATAGAAAAAGATTTGTTAGCACTTTTCAGTTTATTATTTAATATAAAAGATGTTTGTGCTTTTAATTAAGTATACTGAGTATTAAATTGGTTGTCTAAAAATCTATCCAGGATAGATAAAAAAATTACTAATTCATTACTAATAAAATATCTAATGATCACTAAAAATAAATGTAGACACTTACCAATATGATTTACTTGGCAAATTGTACGGAACACTATGCAAAAGATAAAAAGTGACAACAACATATCAGTTGCTTGGGTCCATGTTGGGATCAAACAATTTTGAAACACCTCAGAAACAGGCAAACGTTCTTGCACACCAGGAGTTCTGTGTGTATAGATGTTATAAAATAAAATGCTTTGAATATTCATAAAACATAAATTTAATAAGTAAATAATTACAGCTAAAAATGAGCAACAATGAGAAAATAAGTTGTTGATCTGAACTAAAATATAACAGAGATTCTGTCTGAAGCATAATAAGTCGATACAGTCACCAGTGGAGAATCTTGTGTAGCATACAGTGTACAGAGACAAAAGAAAAAAGATGTAACAATAATTCATAGAGATGTAGCAAAATTATTGATATAGAAGTTAAGGTAACACTTATAGTCCTACATTTTCCCATGTCTGTGGTGAGCCTGAAGATACTCCATCATTTCTGGTGTTAACTGTCCCCCTTGACTGGCTATCAACTCTAATAGTTCCTCTTGTGAGAGGTCACTAAAATCATTTGACATCATGTCTGGATCCATATAATCATCATAAAAGTCATCCATTTTTGCTGTTAAAATAAATTATAGCCAGTATTAGAATATATTATTATAATAAATTATATCATTATGTAATACAGACTGCATTTATTAGATATGTTAGGACTGTGTGGGTACTGATTCAACTTCCATATGAATAATAACAGAACAGGATGCATTAAATTAACAAAACTTCTTTCTTCCTTCCTCAGAGACTTATACCAGACCACTCAGACAAGGCAATCTCTTTCTTACAACACCTAGACTGAACTCAAGACTTCCAATTCAAGCACCAGGATGGTTCCTTTTTTCCTACTTGACAACCAACTTTTTTCCAACTTGATGAAACTTCACGTCACCTCACTTAAGCATCTCGACAGAACTATACTAAGCTTTCTCTCCCCAGAAATACAAAACATCACTCTTACATCTGCACATCTACATACATATCACATCATAATTCCATTCATTCATGATTATAACGAGCCGACCCGCGGCATATCATACGTCGCTATTTATTTTCTACTTTTCAGTAATTCATAATTTGTGAATTCGACTGTACCAATGCTGCCACTGAAAATATTTGCTTTAAAACACTATCAGTAGGTCGTCAAGGATGATACTACCCCCACCCTCTACCCTACACCCCGTGAAAGCAGCCTCCTCTTAGTTACCTCCGCTAAGTTTAAAATCATTTCAAACTAAATTATCTGCCCCTAACTAATAGCCGTCACTAAACCCGGCTCTATGATTAATGTAAACATTTAGCGTGAACCACAGCTCACCAGACCATGTAGGGGTGGGGTGATAGGGAGCGCGCTTACAGCTTGTTTTCTAGCGTCTCCCAGAAGAGAATTATATATATATATATATATATATATATATATATATATAGGCCTATATATATATATATATATATATATATATATCTGCACCAATATTCATTCTCACTAAAATACACTCATGAAACACACCTCACATAACTTATATAATATAAATATTATAGGCCTAAATAATAATAAATAAGGCAAGGTGAATAAACTATGCATAAGCAGACAGAATACTTAGTGAATACTATACTATAGAAAATAGTTAACTATAGTCTATTACTAAAGTAAAATAGCACAGATCTAGACAATCTAGAGTCTAGATCTACTTTTTTTTTTTTACTTTATGTGGTGCAAAGGTGGTAAGTTGAAAGTAGTGATTAGATCTAGATCTAGTAGTGTGGCCTCCTGGATTTAGTCAATTTAGTGAGTGCCAAGTTGAGTGATGCCAGGCGATCAATCATCAATCAACTCAAGCAAGAGCAAGACAACAAATCGAGATTCTAGAGTCTAGACATTTTTTAATTCAAGAATAGACTAGATTCTAGATCTAGATCTAGGCCTAGTCCAGAGAGTTTACTTAAAATTTTTGTTTTATGGTAGAAAATTGTGATTAGGTCTCTAAAAAAAAAAATCTAGAATTCTAGATCTGGACTCTATCACTAAATGTCTAAATCACTATCATCACCGGTTACTTCCACACGTAGTGATAGTGATACCTATTTTTGTTTGATAATCTTATTATTTTTTCGCACTTCTATTCAGCAGTCGTTGCAAACTGGCAATTTAAATTTTAAATTGAGGACCGCTAACTCCTAGAAGAGTTGCATTTATTTAAATGACATAGAATCTAGATCTAGTTCCTTTTTTAAAAAAAAACAAGAAACAGATCTAGATCTAGAATCTAAGTGAAAAAGCCAATGTTTAGAATGTTCTCACCAAAGTTGCAATACATCATCACTAATTGGTCACAGTTTCTTGCCCTTCCCCGGAGCACGGTCACCCCCCACCCCCAACCCACCCCAAAACCCACTCCAAAACCCACCAACCCCCTCTGCTGTACGAAATAGAAAAAAGAGGTCTAAATAACTTTTATAGAAAGTATTTTTTTTTAACTTCAACCAGTATCCGCCCACCAACCCCTGGAAATTCGTAGTGTGTCTCCTCTTTCCCCCCCCCCCCCCCCCGAGAAAAATGTCTGGAATAAACACAGATTGACCACTAATAAATAATAGTTATAATAGTAGGCATATAATAGATGTATTAGATAGAAAATAAGGCCTGTTAATAGAAAAGCACACACTAAAATAAAATAAAAATCTGTTTAAAATTCCAGCGCAGTCGTATTACCCAGATCAGATGTATTTTATTAAATTTATAGGCTTACTGTTTATCTTTTTCTCTTTCTACCTTTGCTATGCTGTCATTACCGGCTCAACCTAAAATAAACCGGTAGTGATCTCCCCTAAACTTTCTCGAATATTCTTATATAAAACAACAGGGGATGGTAACTGGGGATATAGTTATGATTTTTAATCCATTTTAAATACTGAAACTTTTAAAAATATAATAGAATCTCAGTAAAAAACAATTGCGCACCAAGCGAACGCCTAATAAAGGTGTGTATAATAGTGCGCAATAGTATTAGTACTTAATAAATTTACATTAGTTTTTGAGAAATCGGAAGTAGCGTAAATTACTACTTCCGGTCAACGGAAATTACTCAAAATTTAACAGAAGGTAGAGAATTAGATCTTTTACTTATATGTGAAATTTCATTTATCTATCTGAAATAGTACTCAAGTTATAGGCTTTTGAAAAATTCAAAGTAGAAAAAGTACCACTTCCGGTTGTCGGAAATCGCTCAAAAGTTGATACGGATCTACGATTTTGATAAAATACTTATATATGAAATTTCATCAACCTAGCTGTAACGGTACTCAAGTTATCGTGTTTACACACGGACACACAGACAGACACACACACACACACACACAGACATACGGACAGAATTGCAAAGCCCAGTTTTTCAGACTGGATTACGCATAAAACCTCTTAATTTTGATAAATCTGGATTGATAATTTTTGCCCGATTAAAATAAGTCCTCTATACTTCGGATGTGATGAAGGACTGAGGTGTAATACGGTGAAAATTGTTAAAATTTCAAGTGATTTTTGTGCACGATTACAATACTTTCTCTATACTTCGTATATACGAGAAAGTAAAAAAGAAACATTTCTCATTTCAGTTTTCATCTTTTTTATGTGAAGCCTGATTTTAGTGTTTCTTTCATACCATCCCCCTTCTTGAGATGTCCACATCCCCCAGACTTAATAGAAAAAGATAATAAATTTAATTAGAAAATATATTCCTTTACCTTTGTCCGTCCTACGAAGTTTTATCAAGTGCTCTCCCGAAAGTCTCAAGACACCCCCCCCCCCCCCACTGCAGCGATACGGCTGAAAGAAACACTGCCTACTTGCTGCGATATTTGGGTTTCAAAATCAGTGACAATCTAGTGACGTAGGTTTACTGTTTACGGAAAGTACCACATTTTGTTGCTTCAATGCTGCTTTTAAAGGTTATTGAAGAACAATAACTGTTTTAGTTGTTTTTTTACCGTCAGGATATAAAATCATTGAAACAGGTGCTATTTCCAGTAACACATAGAGATGTGTGAACAATAGGGCCTACAATGATCAAGACCATATGTCACCATATGTCATAAAAAAGTATTTTTAAGAACACAAATTAATAGCAGTTGCCAGTGCCCCATCACCCCATCAACCCCGATTTAGTCCCTCGCTTAGGTAGCCTATTATAGCGTTGTAGGCAGAAAATTATTTGGAGAAGGCAGGATTTCTTTCAGTCATTTTTCTCCTGGGAAGTGGCGGGGCTCTAAAAACTTCCGAAGGTGGATGGTGGCGGACAATGGTTGAAAATATATTTACTATATAGGCTTGAATATTTTTCTATTATGTCCGTTAGGAGGGGGCGAAGCAGTGGATGCCTGGAGAGATTACTGAAAGAAACTCTGGGAGGGGAGGGGGGGGGGGGTATAGGCATACATTTGAATAGTTTTTATTTCATTTTTCTAAACGAAATGTTGACCCCTATTTTGTACGGTACAATTGCAATTTCGCGATTTAGCTTCAGCGTTGTTTTTTTTTTACTAAAATCTATATAAATGATCTGTTGTCTTGTCGTTAATAACTTACCGAACATTTGACTGCTTTATAAAACAAGGTTACGTAATAAATAAATACCTTTCTCATAGAGACCATGTAATCGGGTTCAGCGTTTATCCAATATAAAGAAAAGCATAACTTACTCTCTTTTTTTAGAAAATTTTTATTTCAGCCGGTATGAAGGCTACCGTTTGTTTTTGTAAATTTCAATTCTCATTGGTTTCTATTTTACACGTGTAACGAAGATAATACATATGGAAAACACCCGCGACGCGGGATCACAAAAAGCACATTGATTTTTGTAGCCAGTTAATAATGAAAATTGCTAATCATAGGTCTGTGTGCAGAGTATACCCAGCAGAGAAGCGTTTATGTAAGGAATGGGGTGGCTATTATGCGAAGTGGAGAGTAATGAGAAAGAATTTATATATGAATATATATATATATATATATATATATATATATATATATATATATATATATATATATATATATATATATATATATATATATATATATATATATATATATATATATATATATATGAATATCCACTGAAGGATAAGATCATTTATTAGGAAAAAGCTTTCGAGAGTGTAGACCGAGATACCATCTGGAAGCTCTTACTCTTACGCTACTGCGGCATTCCAATGAAAATAGTAAACTTCATTAATTAAAAACACATACAAGGGGACGTCATGTAGAGTGGTCCATGTAGGCCAACACCGTTTTCAGGTGGGAACTGATGTCCGTCAAGGATGCTTGCTGTCACTACTCCTCTTCCTTTTTACCATCGACTGTATAATGAACAGTGTTTCTTCCAGACTTTTTTCTGCGGGGAGGCACTTGAAATTTTCGGGGGGGGGGGGGGTGCGGACACTAGTAAAAGTGTATGTTTACTATATAAAATCCATCTCGTTCGGGGGGGGGGGGGGGTAGACATTCTTCGAAGAGATGCCTGGAAGAAACTCTGATAACGAAGACAGCCATAAGAAAACTTAGAATCCAGTGGACTCCTTGGAAACAACCTGACTACTTGGACCTTTTCTGGCAACCTCGCGCACCTCTCCCACAACCAACAGCAGATGCAGGAGAAAACAAACGTTGTTGCAGAAAAGTCAGCGTAGGTTGGACTTCACATCCACAAGCAAAAGACAAAAATACCCAAGATTAACACTGCCAAACTTGGTGGAGTCCCCTTGGACGAAAGGCAGATATTTACCTCAGTGTCGTAGCGAGGTCGGGTGTCACCCCCCCTCCCCCCCCAGAGGCGTAGCGACCCTTCCCGGGGACAAACTTTCAATTTGCATCCTCCCCCCCCTCAAGTTTTTGGTTTGCACCCCCCCTTAAGTTTTTCTCTATATATTTTGCTATTTTTTGCCTTGGTGTCACCCCCCTAAATGGTGTCACCCGGTGCGGTCCGCCCCCCCCCCCTCGTTACGCCTCTGATTTACCTACTTAGGTTGTGTTGTGGACTATCAGGGCTGGAACAGATGCAGATGTTAAAGCAAGGATAGGTAAAGCAAGAGCAGCCATCACACAGCTAAAAAGACTTCCAGTGAGCTCTCCTTGACCACCAGGCCGCCCTAGTTCAACCCCAACATAAAATTGGTGTTGTTGAATGGGGTGGAGAGTTGGAAGACAACATAGACGACCATTGATAAAGTCCAGACATTTATAAACAGCGGCATCAGACAAATACTCAGGATCTGCTGGCCAGACACCATCAACAACTGTATATAGATGTGTTCTTCAAAAATACTTATGACATATGGCCAGACACCATCAACAACTGTATATAGATGTGTTCTTCAAAAATACTTGTTTATGACGTATGGCCAGACACCATCAACAACTGTATATAGATGTGTTCTTCAAAAATACTTATGACATATGGCCAGACACCATCAACAACTGTATATAGATGTGTTCTTCAAAAATACTTATGACATATGGCCAGACACCATCAACAACTGTATATAGATGTGTTCTTCAAAAATACTTGTTTATGACGTATGGCCAGACACCATCAACAACTGTATATAGATGTGTTCTTCAAAAATACTTGTTTATGACGTATGGCCAGACACCATCAACAACTGTATTAGTATATAGATGTGTTCTTCAAAAATACTTGTTTATGACGTATGGCCAGACACCATCAACAACCCTCACCTATGGGAAATTTTCCGCATATGAAGAAAGTAGGAAAAGAATACTGCTACTTTTATTACTTAATCTCTTAAAATATGACATTTCTAGCTTTGTATACTTACATAAATATAAAAAAAAATGGTTAAAAATAAATTATGCCATTTGTTATTTTCATCGTTTATGTAACTAATAACCAAAATATTTTAATATTTTTAATGAAGTCTTTTTCAATATCAGAAGTGTTTTTGTTTAGCTGTCATAAAACCAATCAGATGAAGCGTTTGAGACTTTTTTCAAATTTGTACTTACGTTACAATGTCTGCTTGTTAGATGGTGGTAAAATATTTAACTAAAATTAAACAAATTTCTAATAAAGTGATTTCTTTCTAACTTTCCAGAAATCTATATCTCTGATAATGATTCAATAATTAAGATTACCATATTCAATAACAAAGGGGGATGAGGTGGTCGCAGTTGACGAATGCTGGTAACAAACCACAGTGACTTCATCAATGTTTACTAAGGAGCAAATAGCACTGATTTTTGAGTGATTTTATCAGAAAATACTAGCAACATAAAGTAAATTAGGTATAAAGCAAACATTTTTGGTCACTAGTGGCTAAATACGGTATTAATTTTAAAAAATTACTCTTACATCTTAACAATATCTAAATAAAGTATGAAAACCTGAATTAATACAATTACAAGCTTATAAATTCACTAAAAATAAAAATGTAAACATAAATGTTCTTGAGCTATTATAATAAAAATGTTTTGGTTGCAAAACGTGTTGAAAAGATTTTCAGAAATGCTTACAGAAAATTCATGTTTATTTTCATTTTAATGCACTTTCATTCTTTTTAATATAAATATTATTATACTTGTTTTATTTGTATTTGTTGGTGTAAATGCTGGTATTTAGTGTTTGAACTTTAGGGAAGGGGTGGGGGGTGTGACAAACATTGAAACATAAATGATCATGTATATACTTGGAACAAAAGGAAAAAACATGGTTTAAGAGCACAAAACTTTTTATAATAAATTTTTATTGTTTTAAATTACTCTTTTTGTCTTCCTTCTTTTTGACTTTTTTATTCATTTTCAGCTCTTTTTCCCATTTTTGTCTGTGCATTGTATAGAGTCGCATTGTGGCTTGGGCATCCTGAATCTAAAAAAAAGAAAAGTTTATAAAATCAGTACTACGTTAACAAAAAAAGTTTCATAGTAAACAGGAATGATTAAGTTTATGTGTCTGCGTGAATGAACATGGCATGTTGTACACATCCCCCCTACTTACTGAACTGTGCTCGCCCTCCTGTATAGTTACGTTTAACAATTTTTCAGTTAACTTTTTCAATGATGGTATTTTTCCTTTAAAAAGATCACGGAAGGGCTTGTATTTGCTGGTATCTCGAATCATTTTATGAGGGTGTGTAAGAAACAGGACCTATTATGAAAATTAACATATTTTTAAAATTAAAAAAACAAAAAAAATGAAACTAAATACTTCATATTCAATTTTAATTGTATACAATTTAAAAAAAAAAGGATATTTAGGATTTACGTGGCATCAGGTTTAATAATTGAAGTCATGTAACAACAATCAAACTTAAAAATATAAGTATCTAACAATAAAGCTTTAACATTTTTTAAGTCACTAGTGTTTCTAATACAATTTTTTAAGTTACCTGTAAGTCATGACGAAGTGCATGTCCAACCAGTATTCTCCCTTTAATGATATCACTAACTTTCTTTTGTACTATAGTGAATTCCTCACCTGTATATACAGAATAAGATACAAATTTCAGCAATATAATGTTAAAGCTTGATGTGCATATACATCGCATAAATTTTACATCAATTACAATTTTTTTTAAACTATCAATATCAATTAGCAACTGTATTTGGTTTTAGATTTATAAGCAAATCCTCAAAGGTATTTCAATAGAAAGTATTTACCTGTGGCTAAATTTTCAGGTGTAACACCACTAACGAAAGTTCGGTAATCAGTAACCTTCTCTCTTGGCAGTACAAATGTGTCATACAAGCAAACTCCAAAATGGTTGACAATGGACACGCGTGCTAATATGCTGTCTTCCCCTCTAGGACCAACTCCTACCATCTCACAATCCATTGCAACACAACTGGTTAGTCTGAAAGAAAATCAAATATGTTTACCCTTAAATAGTTTAACCTGCAATGCTTTAATAATTTCTACAACAAGATTTCAAATCCCATGCATTTATTAGTTTATTTAATTGATTTTTCATTTGAATCAAATTTTTAAATATTTAAACAATACAATACTGTTCAACAAACTGTAACATACTATATCAAATCTTAAAACTATTAGCATTTCTTAAACAAAATATTATAATGTACTATTTTTGAATGTTTGTATACAAAAAGTGTGAATGATAGTTAAATTTTAAATAGCCTTTGAATCTGTATATAGTTTTCTTAGAGGTGTCTCTGAAATCAATGTTGACAACTGATGGTCATAGGGCAACCATTTAGAAAGTGACTTGAACAGCTAACAATAACCCAAAGTGAACAGCTAACTATAACCCAAACTGAATAGGGTGTCTATTCTATTAGCAATAGCAACTCTAAAAAAATAACAAAAATGGAATAATAAGAATACCTAACATTATTTAAAGTTAACCAGAAATGAAGACTGAGTACTAGTAACAATATAGTAATTTAAATCCTAATTGATCAGGAACACTATGACAAGCAAACCATAGAAAGCATTTATTTACTGTGCATTGAACTCACCATTATACTTTTTTTCCTTTCAAAGAACACCTATTTATTTAGAGTTGGCTAATTTTTAAAACTTACCCTTTAAATGAATCCGGCTTTACTAATTTATCATTTGAATCTTGCAGTTTAGATTCATCTCCCTCTTTCCCACTTTCAATGGATTCCTCACCTTCAACAAGTATTGAATCTACATTGTCGAACCAAACATCAGTTTTTACCCTGACAATGAATACATTTCCAAAATTAATCACTCATGAAATTTCAATAATTATGTAAATAATTGTATACAAATATACACATAAGATACTTTACTTTTTTGTATCGCTTTCCTTTGTTGTTTCTTCTTCTACTTGTTTTTTTATAGGACTTTTTTTTCTTTTACTTGCATCAATGTTTAGCTCCTGTAAAGAAAGAAAAACTAGTTAATTTACAGAAAACAATGCTGTATTGTTAATGCATCCATTTTAATGGTTGTAAAACTAGAAAATTAAGTTGGTATTTTACCTTACACAGCTTCATCCAGTTAGATGAACCATTTTGATCTTTCTTAGAAGCTGTAAAATGGGAAATGATAAAAAAAAATTATTGTAACATTTGCAAAATTATTATATAACATTGCACAAGTACCAGAACCATACTTAATTCTAAAATCAATGTGATTAACTACAACACCCTTGAATGAAGTTTGAGACTAAGCCTGTAGAGAAAAATGAATAAATGACAAAAAGTTGTATCAGAATATAGAGAGGGTTTGTCTAATTTTATGATTTTTTGAGTAGAGAAATAAAAATAATTTTTTCCCAGTACAAATAGAATAAATAAACATTTTACATAGTTATCAATATAGTATATCTTCACTATCTCTTTATTATATACCAGAGTCACAGAGCAACAGCTGAATTTAACATATCTGCCCTATTGAACACCATGTAACTTAACCTAGTTTCAATGGATATTGGTGCTTACCTTTTTTCCTTTTTTTGTTAGGCTTTTCAGTATTAGAGATGATTTTACTAGGGTTTGGTGCATTTTCAGCTTTTTGTGACACACTTTCAGGTGAATTGTGTACTTCTCCAACTGCATTGCCACAAACAACGTCTTTACATGTTTTAATATGATTGTCTACTGTGCCTTGCTCTTCAAAGTTCTTTAACACTTGCCCCTGTACAATTTGAGCATCTTTTGTTTTGTTGTCCACTTGTTTTGAAAGGCCTAAGTTCACATCTTTTATTTTTGGTTTGTTAGAGGTGACAGTGACTAAATCATTAACACCATTTATATGTTTATAACTGTCTTTTAATTTCTGCTTATTTATAATATTCTGTTTTGACTTAAATTCTTGGCCCTTCTTTTTCACTTTATCTTTGAAGACATGAGCTGATTTTAGATCAAACTGTTTTGTTTTAAACTTCCCCATGTGTATAATCTCCAACCTGAGGAATAAAAATGTCTATATGATCAATATTGTAATTATTGTTACTGTTAAAAGTGAAATGGCATGACTCTCAATTAAGTTTGGTTTAGTGCTACAACTAGGCATTAATATGTTGGGGCACAATATATTAAAAGCTAAAAATGTATTACTAATTAGGGCCTAACTGTTGCACTGTCCCAGGTTTAACTGTTAACATTAGCTCTTAAATTACAATGCCACTGCTCAAGGTTACACTAGTATAAAATATTAATATTATTAGGTGAACAATGTACTCTTAATTCTTTAACTTGTAATTACTTGCTTTGGTCTTAAACTTTTTGGATTCTTATCAATAGCCCTATGGGTCAACTAGATCATTTTATTAAATTTCATGTTTTTAAACAATTGTATTAAAACTTTTCAGTAATAAATAAAGACTAGCAATGTTTTCATCAGATGCAATCAAGCTCATTTACTAGCCGTCTTATTTAAGTGCTTTTTTGGTAAAATTATAGTTAATGATTCAGGAGAAACCACTCTAACTTACAAATGGCCGCTTTTTATATAGAAAATCCTGCTGTTTAAAGGGTAATCTATTGTTTTAGGTACGTAAAATCGTCCGAGAAAAGAAATGTAAAAAAAGGTGACACAATAAATTTTAGTAAATTATTTCACATTTTAAGGAGGATTTATGTTTTATAATTTACAAAAATGTTTCAAAAATTCATTTATGTTCCTTTTTTGATCAACTGAATTAAAACTTTTCAGTAATAAATAAAAACTAGAGATGTTTTCATCAGATGCGACCAAGCTCATTTACTTTAGCAGCCATCTTGTTTAAGTTCTTTTTTGGCAAAATTATAGAGATTCAGGGGAAACCACTCTAACTTACAGATGGCCGCTGTTTAGATAGATAGCAAATCTTGCTAGCAAACACTGCTGTTTAAATTTAATTTCTGCCCTTAATTCACATATTGATATATTTAGCCATTGATTTTGGTTTATTATTCAGGACACAAATATATCACACTATACTTCTATTAAAGCCTGATTTTTTTACGTACCTAAAATAAAACTAAAATGATTAGGCCTAATGATTTATTGATTAAGATATTACCAAGTTTTAAAGGGTAAAACTCCATTTTAGCGTATTTTATTCCCGCTTCATGTTCACCTCCAGTTTAGCGTATTTTATTATAAACACAACCGAAACACACAAAAACGTTAGGAAAACATTGGGCTTATTTCTTTATGAAATTTAGATTCAGTTTTGATAATTAACTTTTGTCAAAACTTGAGAAAAATTCAAATTTGGAATATTGAATGATATAAATAAGTTGAACTCACGATGACCCCAAAACTGAGGCCAACACAATTTCAAATAGCTATTGCCCAAGTTATGACGTATGCTAATAATTAAAGTCAATGTGAACTCACTGTGAACCGTCGACCGTGTATGAATTTTTCTCCCACTGACGATCACACGCTATTTAATTGGAACTGTCCTAATGCTTTTTTTTTTTTTTTTTTACCTTTTCTAATTAAAACTCATATACATATATATATATATATAAAAAGGTAATCTATCATTTTAGGTGCATAAAATTGTCCGAGGCTAGCAATGTGCGAAAAAGTTACCTCATTGTCAAGGCTTTAATAGAAGTATATTGTGATATATTTGTGTCAAATATTATAGACAAATGAATAATAAACCTAAATCAATGGCTAAATATATCAATAGGCCTATAGGCAAGAAATTAACTTTAAACAGCAGTGTTTGCGAGCAGGATTTGCTGTATAAAAAGCGGTCATCTGTAAGTTAGAGTGGCTTCCCCTGAATCTTGCGCTATAAGTTTACAATAAAAAAAAGAAACAAGATGGCTGCTATAGTAAATGAGCATTGTTGCATCTGTTGGAAACATTGCTAGTCTTCATTTATTACTGAAAAGTGTTAATTCAATTGTTTAAAAACAGGTACATAATCATAAATGAAACAAGGAAACATTTTTGTATTTTTCAAAACACAAATCCTCCTCAAAATGTAAAATAATTATTAAAATTCAAGGAGTCACCTGTTTTTCACATTACAAGTCGTGGGCGATTTTACGTAGGCCCTACCTAAAACGATAGATTACCAAAAAAAAAAGATCTAGATCTAACTAATCGGACTCTTATCCTAGTGTTTTCCTAATGATTTTGTGTTTCGGTTGTTTATAATAAAATACGCTCAACCGGAGGTGAATGTGAAGCTGCGAATAAAATACACTAAAATGGAGCTTTACCGTTTTAATTTTAAGTAAATTTTTAAGCCTACCTAAAAAAAACAACTTTGTCACGACTCACTTACTTATCACTTACTGACTATTTTTTAAATAAGTGTATTGAAACAATTTGCTAATAGATTATTATAATTATTAGTCTACAATGTAGCTATTCTAACATTTAACGCTACCGTGTTTTAGTTAACTATATTGTTTGTTAAAACTATTAATATTCTTGTGTATTTCATTTTGTTTGACGCATTGCTTTTTTAACACGAGAGGTAGACGTTCTATTTTCACTTTTATTTCTAGCTTCCGACTTCCGTTTTTCCAAAACTAGGCTAATAAACGAACGTTACCATTTCCTTTACTCCAAAAGAAGAAAGACCAAAAGCCCAGTATTAGTATCGTTCAAAGGGGGGGGGGGGGAGTAGACAATCATTTTTGTATTAGCCTAGGCCTACACTGCGATGAAACGGAAGAAGTGATGTGTTGTGATGGAAAAATAAAAAGCGCTAGATCTAAAATGCAAAGCTAAAAGTAAATGAATTGATATGATGTTAATAAAATCTTAAAATCAACCAGTGGCGTAGCTAGGATTTTCGGGCCGCTATGCAAAAATTATCAGTGGGCCCCTTCGTCAGCCGTCAGACTACAATAGAGTTTAACGAAGAAATCAACTGCAACTTATGATGGAGGATTTTAAATAAATATTCTATACATTTTATATTTTCGGGTGCTGGATGTAAATTTTAGGGTTCTGGATGTCGATCTCACAAAAGAGTATTATTTCAAGTTTATTTATAGGCTAATTCCCTCAATGACCATGCGGCAATGCCTGTAATGATATTATTACGAATGGGCCCTGTTCGACCCCCCCCCCCCCCTCATCCCCACTGAATCACACTACTTTAAAATAAGAAAGGAGTGGCGGCCCTTTTGGAGGTTTTAATTATTTCTACAATAGAAAAGTAACTGGATTTTCATTTTCTTTTAAAAATTCTTTATATTAAACAAATCTTCAAATTCCAATGTAAAAGTTTTAATTTTTTTAAAGAAGAAAAAGGGCCCCTAAATGCCTTTGGCCCTAGCTATGCCTTGCTTACGCTAGCTACGCCACTGGAAATAACGCACTTAAAAACTGTTCTATTTATTATCTTATATAGACAATATATATGTGACTTTTGAGGCTGATAATTTAGGACGATAGTAATAATTTTAAGACAAAACCCAAAATTTTAATAGCTTAAAAGTGAACAGTAAAGATTTTCTTTAAATACATAATAATGCACCAAAGTAATCCATAACTATAAAGTTAAGGACAAAGTTGGTTGCTTCTTATATTTTAATAAGGATTTCAACAAATAATAAAGTGTACTACGCTTTTATTTATAGTTGTTTAGATAGTGAAAGATTAACATATATTTCAAAAAATCTTTCATTTACCATATTTTAGTGCAATATTATATAAAAGGTTTTTTTTTGTTTTTACAAGGTTTTCTTTAATTTGCTTCCTCTGCCTGTCTTTTGTCTTCGTCATTTATCAAAACTGGCGAGTGAAATTTTGACCTCTTCTAACCGACCAATTATTTTCTGCTTTTTAGTGCATTATTAAATATAAAAGCTTATATTAAAACCTTTTTATGCATTTTTACAATGTTTTATTTAACTAGCTTCCCTGTTATTTTGTCGTTCTTCTTCATGGATCGAAACAAAAGAATTACATGACTAAAAACAATTGCACACCAAACAAACAAAAACTATGCGCATGTAACAGCTGGGTAAATAGTACAAAATATAGGAGATTGAACTTCATTTTGTTAAAAAATTAAGCATCCAATTAAATGTAACTTAATATCAAATTGCATTGTCATCGGATCTTGGCCCACGTGCCAAGTTTGATACAAATTGGTCCGTTTGAAGTGCTTGAAAGTTTGCTAGGCAGTCTTGATCCATGATGACGAAGTTATTTAAATATTAGTGCATTATTATATATTTAAAGATAATCATTTATTTTCCCTTTTTTAGTGCATTATTACATAAAAGTTTATTATTAAAACGTTTTTATGTAATATTTTAATGCATTTTTTCAGTATTTTAAAATATTTAACAAAGGCGTAGCGAGGGCAGGGCGGGGGTGCGGATACACCTGGTGACACCATTTGGGGGGTGACAACATGGCGACAAATAAATGTACAGAAGAATAATGCGTTTTGCTAGTTCCAAAAAGGATTAATGAAAGTTAAATAGTTTTTTAAATAGAAATCAGCAACCCCGACATGGGCGTTTGTGTGGGCACCATGACGTAAAGTGTGGTAAAGGTGCTAACTATAGAGAACACAATGCTACATACAACTGTATTATTAACCACTATAGATAAACATCGTTACTGTTAAGTCTGCAGAGATTAAAGCTTATGCACACATGTATGCGTATGTAGCATATATTTAAATTATAGGTCTATGTAGGCAAATACAAATATATATATATATATATATATATATATATATATATATATATATATATATATATATATATATATATATATATATATATATATATATATATATAGTTTCTTGGGGGGGGGGGGGGGGTGACACTAACTAAAAACTATTGCGCATCAAATAAACACGAAAAATGCGCGTATAATAGCGCGGTAAATAGTACTTTAGGAAATTTTAATTAATTATTTTAAAAAAATAATCAAAGCATCCATAAGTCACATTTGAAGTCAGATTGCATTATCATAGGGTCTTGACCCATGTGACAAGTTTCAGAAAAATTGGTCGGTTAGAAGTGGTCGAAATTTCGCCCGTCAGTTGCGATTGATGACTAACTAAGGCAGACAAAAGCACGACAGAGGAAGCAAGTAAAAAGCTTGTAACAGTTGACAAAAACTTATAATCATGCCTTGTGTGTTAAGACTAGTCTTATACCTAGTTTTCCTGATCGACCTTCTCCCATTTTCGTTTACCGCTCTTGATGTATATTTAATTTTGCAGCTTTTATTAATCTTATACTTAGCTTTTTTTTATATCACCAGACAATAGGTTTTGCATTTTTTTTTTTGCTCCCAAAAGACGAACAACATCATGGACTGAGGGAAGATCTTAAAGCACGTCATTCCTCTAGAGATGTAGTTTATGGTCATAGCGATGAACGGACCTGAAATAGATAGTTATGAGTTTTCAGTTCTACACAACTGTCATAAAACAGAAATAACTGTTGACTAAGATTTTTTACTCATTTAATTTTTATAATATAAAGACACGTAGCATTGATTTTGTGGTAGACTGAAACTACATCAATTGGTACAGAGGCGTAGCGACCCTTTCCGGCGCCCGGGGACAATCTTTCAATTTGGCGCCCCCCGGGACAAACTTTCAATTTGGCGCCCCCACCGCGGACAAACTTTCAATTTGGCTTCCCATATATTTCCCACGTTTTCTTTAACTTGCTTTCTCTGTGTCTGTGTTTGTTTGTCTTTCCAATCAAATCTTGCGATCGAAATTTCTGGCACTTCCCAGTTAGCTAGCGCGCTGAAATTTTCAGGGAAGCTTTCTTTTGGATGACCATTGAATATTCAATTGTTATTATTACTAAATTGATCAATGGAAACATTTTATTGAGCATTTTAGACCGCTATATAATCTATATATATAATTCTCCTCTGCGAGCCATTAGAAAAAAAACGAGCGACGCGTACCTCGCGCGCAGTGAAGCGAACGATCCCACATCGCCACAGGCTTAGGGGCAGATAATTTAGTTTGAACCGAGTTTAAAGTTACAGGAGGTAGGCCAGTTTGGGGGAGACGATATGGTCGAGTGGTTGGGCACACGATTGCTATCCCACTCGACACGGGTTCAAATCTATGTGTTAACACAACGTGTTTTTTACGAGTTGTCTTTTTACGAGTTGTCTTTTTACGATCGCTTGCATTATTGTGATGTATAGCGTTTATTTTCTACTTTTTAGTTCAATCAGAAAACGTGGGTTTTTAAAAACTTTTTTAATGATTATTATTTTTAATATTTATAATGCAAAACTGCAGCTAGAATAAGCTTTTAATTTTTTCCCAACCCATTTTGGCGCCCCCTAGGGTCTGCGCCCGGGGACATATGCACTCCCCCCACCCTGTTCTGTACTAAAATATCTTTAAGTTAGTCCTGTCAAACTATGTTGGTTGTAATTTAAGTTAATTGTTTTATGTAATACTGATTGACGGAATTTTGATCTTATTGCGGACGTTGAACAGAACTGATGTGGTGTGATACAAATGTTTGTATGCCTTTTGCACGCATAATCTCTTTAAGATTTCTATTAACATGTCTAGTTCATTGATTTCCTGTATCAAGGAACGCATAGGCTAAATTTAAATTGGTTTACTTTTTCCGTATTGTGGATTCTAATTTCAGTCAGTAGCCTCTCTTTCTTGTTCTTCAGTCCAATGTTTCTTCTATGAATATATAAGCTATTATAACCAGTATCCCACTCCCATTCTGGAAGTTTCAATGGCTATCGCCGAGGAAAAATGTCTGAAAGAAACCCTGCTTCTCTCGAGACTGCCATGCATTTTGAAATTATTATTTAAGCCTACTTGCAGCCCTGCTTGTGGTGATGCACCACATGTTATGTCGTTATCACATTTTCCTAATAGTTCAGTATTGTCTGCATATGCAAGATATTGGAGCGGTTGCTGTGTAAAGAAAGTATATCCAAAAAGCTGATATAGACAAAAGGCCGACAGCCAAAAGGTAGAAATCCCATGTCAGCAGTGGCGTACCGAGGTCGGGTGTCACCCGGTGCGGCACTTAATGGTGTCAACCCCCCCCCCCCCCCCAGAGGCGTAGCTATTCTCCCGGGGACAAACTTTCAATTTTCGATTTGCACCCCCCTCGAACTTCCGATTTGCACCCCCTCGAACTTTCGATTTGCACCCACCCTCTCAAATCTTTCTCTATATATTTTTACTATTTTTTTGCCTTGGTGTCACCGGATCTCGTTTTTTATTACCCTCTCTGTTGTAATGGTTAGTCCACGTCTAATTATACTTGTTTTGAGTTGGTCTATATGCAGAGTTTCTTCCAGGCACCCCCCCCCCGAAGAAAGTCTACCCCCCCCTCCGGAGAAAAAAGTCTGGAAGAACTATATGAGATAGGCCAAGAGACATGTAAAACATCTATCTATCTATATAATTCTCTTCTGGGAGACGTTAAAAAACAAGCTGCAAGCGCGCCTTGCAGTCCCCTCTCTTCCTGTCTATCGCTACCCCCCACCTCACATGGTCTGGTGAGCTGTGGTTCACGCTAAATGTTTACATTATACAATCGTAGAGCCGGGTTTGGTGACGGCTATTAGGGGCAGATAACTTAGAGGAGGTAACTAAGAGGAGGCTGCTTTCACGGGGGGGGGGGGGGGGAAAGGGGGGGTAGTTTAATAGTGTTTTAAAGCAAATATTTTCAGTGGCAGCATTGGTACTGTCGAATTCACAAATTATGAATCACTGAAAAGTAGAAAAAAACAACAACTAAATAGCGGCGTATGATACACCGCGGGTCGGCTCGTTAATAATGTGTGGTTAAAAATACTAACTTGAACACACAATGTGGCCGAAGTTAATAAACACTAGAAAAAACAACGAAAAACTCAATTTCCGGCGTAGTTCTTTACACACTATAGCGGACTTTCAAAATCTAGAGTATGTAGGCCTATACGGTAGTCACACTTAAAGTGGTAAACGGAAAAAAAGTCACAGGAAAAAAAACACAGAAAAAAAGTCACAGTTTTTGCTAGGAAAAAAAGTCACAGAAAAAAAGTCACAGTGGAAAAATTTTATCGGAAAAAAAGTCACAGAAATAAAGTCACAGAAAAAAAGTCACAAAAATCTTTTTAGAAATCTTTTTATTAATTTGTTAAGAATTGTAAATTTTGTATGTTTATTGTTGTGGTTTGTATTTTTTGGTAGCATAAATTATTTATAGACGTTAAAAGCATTATGATTTATAACAATTGTAAGTAAAAATACTCTAAGATAATTAACATAACAATCTCAACTTTTGTTACGCATTTAGTTAAATACGCGGTAGAAAAGTTAATTATAAAAAAATTTTAGGCACATTTTGCTGTAGGCTATTCTCTGGTCGGCCTCTCCTCAGTAGGCATTGTCCGAACATATTTGTGTTGTTGACGTTATGCGTCAATGACAGCCTTTGAACCTTGTCGGCTTTCTGTTTTGATCCTAAGTTTTGTTATGTAATGAGAGTGATAAATGTGGGCAGTAAAGGTGGTTGAACTAAACATAACTATTGTTGTCATGAGTTGAGGGCAGCAAGTCCGACGAACTTACCATTTCACGGTAATTTAATATTGGTATTTAAAAAAAAAACACGATGAAAAACGTGGACTTTGGAGCATTCTATTAAATGCTACTAATCTTAAGTTTAAAATAATTACAATCTACATACTTCATAATAAATATTTTTAGATGAATTATAAAAATTCCTATGCGTATACAGCCTACACACATTACATTACATTTAATTAATCCTAAGTTAATTTGCACTCTCTAATTATTTAATACATAAAAGTATTAACAAATATCATGCAAATATATATTTGTGACTTTTTTTCCTGTGACTTTTTTTCCTGTGACTTTTTTTCTGTGTTTTTTTTCCTGTGTTTTTTTTTCCTGTGACTTTTTTTCCTACAATCGATAAAGTAAGCCTTATAAAATAATAGAAAAACTAACATAGGTGACTTTTAATAGTTTATCAAAAGATTTTTTAAAACTGATTTGAGGTAATCACTTGTTGAAAATTTCAATGAAATTGCCATTTGTTCAAAGAACGCCTTTAAGTTAGAATAAAAAAAGACGAATACAATTGAAACAATTTAAAGCGAGACTCCTTGTACAAATAAAATACTTAAAAAAAACTTTTTAAAAAACCACGTTTTTCTTGTGGACTAAAAAGTAGAAAATAACTATTTACATACATTTGATGACAAAAAACGTGGGTACGTTCACCATCAAATTTCCCGACCCATCTGCCCGACCCACGTTTTTTGTCATCAAATGTATGTAAATAGTTATTTTCTACTTTTTAGTCCACAAGAAAAACGTGGTTTTTTAAAAAGTTTTTTTTAAGTATTTTATTTTCTCCTTTTTAGTCCGTTGCTACACATGAAAAACGTGGTTTTTAAAAAAGTTTTTTATATAGTTTATTTTCTACTTTATCTAATGACTTGATTAAGTATGAATTGACTAAGTGTTTATAAATACACGGACTAAAAAAATCTTGAGCGACCAGGATTCGAACCTGGGTTGTCGCGGCCACAACGCGAAGTACTAACCACTATACGATCACGGCCAGCGCGCTCACATCGATTGGGGCCGAAGTAACTGTGTCTATAAGCCTCCAGTCTTGTCGGTATCTTTAGAAATCATGTCCTCAATTTTATGGTCCTTGGGGCGTAATTAAATTAAGCTAATTACCGTCTCTAATTGCTAGTTTTTATGATTGCATCTGAAATTGTTAGGCGAAAGTAGCCTACATGCCAAATTTCAGATCTATTGAGCAATCAGAAGTGGGTTAATTTTCGATGTCAATTTTAACAACAAACACACGCGAAGCTGAGTTAATAAAAACGTGTTAAAATGAATAATGAGAACCTTAGTTACACTCTTTAAATGCCTTAAAGACCGTAACCCAATTTAAATGACTAGGATGACTGTTTCTACAGGTTTACACCTAGGCAAACGCAAACGAGGAAATAATCTTAGGCGACTTTGCGCATGCGTCAGCTATATGTATCGAATGGCAGCAGTTTGAAATAGTACTGTGATTAACATTCCCACGGATTAAATCATGTAAACACGGAAGTTATATATAATTTTTCTAACTTTTGGAACTTTATTAAATTAAAAAGTGAATAATTAGTTCAAATGTGCATTTCAATTCATCACGGATATCCCAATTTCGCAGTGTGTCTACACCCGATGCAATACTTTCAAGTAGGGTAAACAACAGGGCCAGTTTTTTAAAAGTGTGTCCTGTCTTATTCACGGTGATGGAAGTTCCGTCAACAGACTACCAATCATGTGAAATTAAAGATTTCGTCTTAAAAAAATATACACGATAATTAAAAATGAATGGGTTTAAATTCAGTATAAAATCATGATCAAGAATAAGCAGATACCATCCCCAAATCAAGGTCCTTTGCCACCCGACAAACGCCATGAATTAGTGCACTGGACGAAGCAAATACGCGAAACTATAGCAGCGGCCTTTCACGATGACCTCTCTATTACAATAGAAGGGGGAGCAGATAATGGTCAATTTTGCTATCTTGGTCTTATAAGGGTAGATAAAATCAATTATCATGGAGGAAGGCTCAACTCTGGCGACATTATTCTTGAGATTCAGGGTCAAAAGATATCAGGTTACACTCAAAGGGACGCCACTATCTGGCTAAAACAAGTAAGCCAAAATGGGGCACCTGTCATGATCAAAACAGTCCCCAGCACAGGTGAGTTCTAATCAGTGAAATCATTCAAATTTGGCTTACACACTTTATTTTATTTAGATCTAGATCTAGGTCATAAACACACTGGACCTATTATAAACTAGATCAACCATTAGTATGGTTATATTTATTATCATGTGACTTCACATTTTCTGTCTGTTCTTTCACAAATTAAAAATTCATTAGGCCAAACAAATTAACATTTTCAACAATTAGGCCTATAGCATACATTACACTACACAGTACACACATCCATAATTATTAATTTAAGAAGAAGTAGGCTCATAGGGTGTCATCTGACTAGATTCTTTAGGTTAGACTAGACTAGAGAGTAGGCCTGTAGATCAGTATCAGAGAAAAGATCCTATGGGATACGCCATAGATGACTGACACCTATACTTAACATTGATAACATCTTACTTAAACTATACTGGTTGAGTAATGGTTGTAGATCTGGCCTGTTGGTACTATTAAGATTCCATTCACCTACCAGAACGTAATGCGTATTGAAACACCAATGTAGAAATTGTAGGACTATTGAGTTAAATATAAAATTAAAGCAGCAACATCTAGCCTATTATAGTATTAATTTTAATGTACTGACCAGTGACGTAGCATATGCCACTATTTAGTTGTTTTAATTCACAATTTGTGAATTCGACACTACCAATGCTGCAGCTGAAAATATTTTGCTTTAAAACACTATCAGTAGCTAGTGAAGGACGATTATCCTCACCGTCACTTTCCAGATATTTAGATTGACAGTGTTTTATTTTATTTTTATTTTTTTGTGCATTTTAAAATTGAAAGCTTAATATCATAAGGTGTTTAAACTTGGTTTATTTCCTACTTTTTCAAAATAAAAATAAAAAGTTAATATTTAAGCTTTCAAAAACAATGAATACCATAGTTATTATTTTGATTCCATTAAATTGACACCCCACAAGATTGAAAATATATGCTATAAAAACATCAATATATTGCAAACTTAACTCAAAATGATAGTTATTTGTCCCTAATTGTCTATGGTCGGCAAACAGGTTTGAAAACATTAGTGAACACCAGCTCACCATATTTTGAAGACTAATCAAGAAATCTATATTATTTAATCACATTATATCCCCTTTTGTTATTAAATGTAGTAAGCCTAACCTTAAAGAAATCTGTCATAAATTATGAAAGACGGGATATGTGAATTGTTTGAACTATATAGTGTTATATCATTTTATAGTTTATATACTATAATATAAATAACAGATTTTGTTTGTAATACACCTCTTTTATTTTTATATAAATATGTAAACCCAGGGTCTGTATGCACGTTTCAAAAAAGAAATCTAATTGCCTGAAATGAATGTGTGTTCCTGTTTCATACACATCCTTAACATAATCCACAAAAGGTCCATAGGTTATAATCTTTTATTTAATATATATGCAATATAAGGCTACTTTTCCATTATTCTCAAGGTTTATTTTTTTCTCTTTACTGGGTAGCCTACTGTTAATTGAAGGGTTTGCATTTCATGTAAAATAGTGCATTAAAGAAATGTGTTTTTCAATATTAAATAATCTCTGCTGTTAATTGTTATTGTATTGGATTATCACATAGTACATTGATTCTATTGTAGTGTATTTTATTGTGTAGTATTGTAATCATTCTGAGTTGTGTGCTAGAAAGTTGTTTCGAGTCAGAAATGGAAGATGGATTGGTCATACAGGGGTATTGGGTAGTGGTGAAAGAGGTAGACTTAGATTGGTAGGGCAGTCAGTACCCTAGAGGCTATCATTTTAAAATGTGCTTTCCTAACATTTATTTACTAAAAGAGTACAGATTGCACCTAATTTCAATGTATCATATTGTGGAGTTAGGTGTTGTCTTTTTGTTTAATATATTAGGGCAGCATACTGTAAACATTTTTTATTACGTTGTAAAAAATGGGCAAGAAAGTGGGATATAGGGATTAGATTTGTATTAGGTTTGTAGAGTATTTGGGAGAAGGGAGACAAATGGTAGTTGGTAGGCATTTTTTAAAATAAAAGCATTCATGCTGGCTCAGCCTAGAACAAACTTTATGTTAAGCTACTAATACAGTTCAAGATAATGAATTAATTTTAATTTAATTAAATTTTTTTATTAATGAATTAATAATTGGTGTCATTTTATCATTTATGGAATATTTTGTAAAATCTTTATTAAATTATCAACAACAATTCCGCATTTAGTGCACTATACTTTAGTTATCAAAACAGATGTTTAAATTGTTTTTTACATTTTTATTATTTAAATTCTACCAATATTTATCTTTTACATTTTACAGGCTCCTTACCAAAAGAACTGAGCACATTTTTGATAACAAGATTTCAGAAGGGCTCAGTGGATCATGATTTACAGCAGATAATTCGTGATAATTTGTATATGCGAACAGTTCCATGTAAGTATTTGCATTGAGTTTTGAATCTTCCCAGTACGAACTTTTAGTAGAGGTTAAAAAAGTTTTAAAGCCTTTACCAACTTATTTTGTTGAAGGTATCACTAATCTTCTGAATACATTAAGTACTAATATACTAAAAATCTAATAATAATATATTATCAGGTACTACTAGATCTCCTAAGGCTGGTGAAGTGAATGGGGTTGATTATAATTTCCTTAGCATAGAACAATTTCATCAGTTGGAGAAATCTGGTGAATTGCTTGAAAGTGGTGTCTTTGATGGTAAGTTATTTTGATATTAATACTCCATTAAGTGGAGGCTGAATCTTAGTATTTCAATACTGATAACTTTAATACATGCCATGCATATAATAAAAATTAAAGTTGTATATTTGAATTGGATGTGAACAAGTATTTTAATTGACATCTGCTTATTACCATAAGGCAATTACTATGGAACACCTAAGCCGTCTAAAGAGTCGCAAGGACAGCCTTTAAGAAGATCCCAGTCCATGGGTCTGCCCGGTGGGCAACTGCAAGTTGCACAACAAAATGAAAAGAGAAAGCGTACCCGCAGTGGATCAGAGATGAACATTGATGATGAAGAGATGCCACCTCAAAGTTTTACTAGGAAAAAGTCATTAGAAAAAGCTCATAGTTCTTCAAATTTAGGACCGCTGCCCCCTAATTGGGAGATGGCTTATACTGATGATGGTCATCCATATTTTATTGAGTAAGTCTTTTAATAGTTTACATAAAATTACTAAACTGGGCTTACATATTATTTTTAAAAGTAATTAAAGCTAACTCTTTGAACCTGGCCTTCCATGAAGCAGGTGAAGTAGAATTCAGCTGCTACTGTGGCCCTTACATAGAAAGTGATAGTGTGGTCAGCGCTTTGCCCAGCTGTCTTTATTTTCCGCAACGTGGGTCAGGTATTCGTGGACCCTAACTACCCTTACTGAACTCTAATTGTGACCACCCAACATCTAGATTTTTGATGTTTTAAATGTTAGTTATCATACATTTCACATTATCTTTTTGTAGCTGATGCAGGCATTTATATTAACCTAAGTCAACCACCATTAATCAGAAACTCATTAAGTAAAAATATAAACTGTTTTCAGTCACAACAATGAAACAACACATTGGCTAGATCCTCGCCTGGCTCACCTTCAGAAGGAGGCCCCTTTAGATTGTGATGATGATGGTAAGTCTAATTTATCTTTGTTTTTATGCTTAGCTTTAGTAATGGTTTTTAATCTGCAGAATTTCCAGACACATTTCTCTAAAAATGCTAAACAAAGTATTTATAAGTTGAATTAGTTTACAACAAAAAGTTGAGATTATTTAAGCTACTATTTATAGTTCTTTGTACTTGAAAACTGATGTCTACTGTCTGTTTTTTTTAAAAAATATTTAACTTCTTCTATTTACTGTCACTATATATGTGAATGCAGATTTCATATCTCTTTTCTGATCAAGGGGGATAATTTGTATTGTCTAATAAATGGAGAAAAATGTGGGTTTTGGTTCACAAGTTAAAGCTTGTTAGTGAACAAGTAAACATTTATTTAAAAAACAATTCCTTCATTACCAGGAGAGCTCTTTTTTTAAAAAAAAAAGGTTGTCTTCCCATTATCCTGCCTACTTGGTGATAGAAATCTTTTTCTTTGTTTTAAGCTCCTTTGCCCCAGACAGTAAGGTTAAGTTCAAGTGAGTATGTGTGATGTTTAGCTCTGAGCACCAATGACAGGGCATCTTGCTTAATGAAAATTAATGAAGTGTGTGAGTGCTTTTATAACATGACCCTCTCCTGTTGCACACACTTGTTTTTTTTTTTTAGCTTGACCCTTTTATTTTCCACACTTGCAGTTTTAGAAAACTTTCAGCAGCTTGAGAAAGAATTGCATTGTTATAGTGAGATGTTTTATATAAGGATCTATTGAATTATTTTTCCTGTTTTATTATTTTTTTTATAGAACCATTTTATGCTTGAATTTAAAAAAAATCCCAGAGAATTCGTTAATTAAACTTAATTGTATGGTAATTATATCATCATAACTAAATATTAAAAACAAAAGTGAAATTTAAAAAAAATGCATGTTTTACTTTTAATTATTGTATCTGGCAGATTATTATTTTTCTATAAAATTATCTTTTTGTTTTCATCTTTTTATATGCATATCAACAAGCTTGATGCTAAGATTTTAATAAGTTCCTTCTCTCTAAGTTGTGGACAAGTAGAACAAATCTGTCTCTTGAGTTCATTCTTCTTTGATCTCTTCCTTTGTTTGCTTTTCTGAATACTATTTTATATTTCTACATACACCAAACTTGAACTAACTTGGGAAAACAAAGACCTGTTATGCAATTGCTTTGAGAACAAATTAACCAGACTAAGTGATACACAGTTTCACTTGTTAAAGCTTGGTTTCACTCAACTAAATCTTACAAAGTGTTCCCCTTTGTATATCATCCTCATTTGAACAATGCTAAAAATTACATTGTTTGCTCAGTGTAAATCCTAGCATAGATTTGTCAGTATACTATTACAACACCCTTTCCCCATACACAAATATAAAGAGCTGGGCCCTAGCACCAAGTACAGTTGTATTAACAATGAAGAAATGCATTGCCTGATAATGCATCATGGGAAAAAATGTGTGCACCATCTTATTTTTTTAAATAATGTATGTTATGGTAGGTTGTGTGTTACCTGTACTAAACGCCGATTAGTAAGAAAATGCACCTGAAGGTGTTCAGTATTATAAGTTTTAACTGTGTGTGGGTGTACACGATTCTAAGTGTGTGTGGGTGTGTGCCCTGTTGTCACCTGCCAGTCTTAATATCAACAGCTGGTTGAACAAAGATTCTTTCAGTCTTGCCGTCAATAACGACTTCCTTTAGAATATTGAAAACAATATACTGTTTGTTAAATCTACTTCCATCTCGTTTTGACGTCAACTAAATTTTCACCCGGAATGAGCGCTACTGAGTTATTTATACTTGTTGATTCATAAGTTGCTCTGGTGTTTTAAACATCGTAAACAATATACAAATAGAAGCCGGAAATGTTTAAGTTTTGTTCCTTTAATGTTCCACCCACCCCTCCCACCCCAAGCCACACAAACTATTTTTAGTTAGCAGCGTGGCGAACAGAAAGCGTCTAAAAATAACCTCTTTGTAGACTCTTCCAAGGGTTTGACACGAATGGCATTTGACCTCAGGTCATCGTGACCATCTTTTTTTTTTCGCCCCCTTGTGCGTCGAGACAAAAAAATGAAACGGACGTTACTTCCAAGGACCTTTAATATTTTTGTGTGCAAGTACGTTTAAACTAGTGATATTATCATAAACCCATTGTTATAGTGTAGGCTTACCCTACTGTAAAGATGTTCTTATTCAGAATGGTACACGGGTGCTGTGAGATGGTTTATGTTCCCGTTTGATATGAGTGTATGATTGTGGCCGACCAACACGTGCCGTGTTCCACCTAGGGGAGGCGCCTTCTGCTCCTTTGTTAGGGTGAACAGGTGGCCCCGATAACGCTGGCCCGTACAGCTGCAGATAACTTGTAGGGTGGACCACAGTGGTCGGTCAGATCGTTTTTTTTTTCTTCTCTGGATGCTCATTGTTGGTTACAACTGTGTTTCTAGCCTCTTCTATCTTACACTGATACGTTTCTTGCACTGTACGTATGTTTATTTATTTTTAATGATTAGTTCACATTGATTTACTATAGGTTTATAGCGAAGAGTTGTTTTAAAAGAATGTTATTCATTCAGGTAAAAACTAAAAAAAATGGCAGCATTTTAAAAAGATTGATCAATGTAGAAAATGTGTGGGAGCAACCCAAGGCAAACATGTCGACAGCTTACGCCGTCCTGTGGGATCTCAGGGGCCTTAAGGTGTCAAGGACAATGTCCCCCCTCCCTCCCTCCCCAACACACGGCCACCCAACCAACACGCCCCTTCCGCTGTGGTATTTTTTCTAAAACTGTAATGGGGTAACCGCGGCAAGGGATCGCTTTGTGTGAGTGGTTATATAGTCGTGTGCTCAACCCACAACTGATAGCTTTGTCCCAGACTTGGCCCTAACTCTAGCCCACGTTTAGCATAACATCATTATGTACCTCAAGGTTTTGGGTTAAGCGGATAAACCCCCCACCAGACCGACCCTTAGAGGTTCAGATTGTCTGCGAATAATGACCAAAGTCGGTAAGAGCCATAAATTAATTCCATTAGTCGTCATGCATGCTTGCTGTCTCCTGGGGCTATTTCCTAGCACGTTTCCATTCATTATCTCATTGGTGAAATTAACTTATCACAGTTTTATTACCGTAAATTCGCGAAATTTGAGCACATATCTACAGTTCAGGTTGAATCAGTGGTAACGACGCGTGCGATTTAAAACGTTCTAGTCTAATCTAAGTCTAATTATCATTAATCTTTACGAGAAGGGAGAGAGATTGTGGCGAGCACCGAGAACATTTTTTTTTCTGACACGCTCACGTCTGCTTTCTCCGCCTCGGTTGATACCGCGGGCCGCTGTGATTTGATTGTTTCGGTGTTTACATTATGTGCAAATGATAAGGACGCGCGTATTCCCGGCGTTCACCTAGCGCAGGAGAAAAACGGGAAAAACCCTGGCTACAAATAGCCGCTTGAGAAATGTATTAGTCACAAGGTGAGCTTTCCATGTGCTGGATTGATTCTTGTGTCACTGCAGTCTGTATACACTGTTGTATACCAGTCTGTATACACTTATTTATACATTCTTGATATAGTTCATTTTGGTAACCATTTACCACTTTTAAACCTTCTGGAATACGTGGACCAGCTTTTGATTCTGTACCGAGTGCTCACTAGGTGACTTGACATTTTTATTGCTGTGTTATTGTTTTAAATCTTGAAGACACTATTGTGGAGTTTTTCTTATTGGATAAAACGTGTAAGATTTTGGTTTTCTTTTATTCGTATACGGACCTGTAAGCAAACCTTCAATGATTGTATTTGTGTAAGGGGCAATAAGACATGATCTTTCCTTGTTTAAAATTAAGCTCATTATAGTGAGTAAGATTGTCACCCCCCACCCCCCACCCCAGTATTTTGGTTTGCGTGCTATTATTTCGGAAATTCTTAACATGTCGCGATTTTAAACTATCCAGTTGTCTTTCTGTATTCATAATTTTAAGCATTTCTAGATGTTTTGTTTCTATGAAATTTGTAAAAGTTGTATCAATAGCTGTCATACATCTTCTAAAGCAATCAGGGATGTGACTTTTCCGAATTTTAGCGGAAATCCGATTTTTCCGTTTCAGTTGCGATTTTCCTCCGCTGATTTCATTTTTGCCGAATTTTTCCGCAGAGTTTCAATTTTTTTCGATTTTTTACGAAGTTTTAAAAATTAGGGAAAAAAAACGGAAATGTCTTCTACGAAAAGGGCCGACATGCTCATTCCACTTATTCGTATTTAAATTTAAATCGACAACTACTGTAGGCCTACTTAGGTCAAACGGACACGCGAATATGCGCATTTCTTTTCGATTGGTTGATTGCGCTAGGTCTGACGGTGCTAGATCAAGATTATATGTAGATTAAGATTCGGAATTTCGGCGGACTTTCGAATTTTTCAAAGCACACTTTTTTAGTCCAAATTTTCCGCTGATATTTTCAGTTAACTATTTATCAAAAACACGGAAAAGGTAATCCAAAATAATGCAGTTATTCAATTAAAACTTACATCTCTTAAGCCTGGTTATCTAGCTATCGATATAGCCTAATTTACCTATCGGTATTTTAACCCGCCTAAATCTAGAGTTTCTCTCTGATTCTATTTTATTTCGCAATCTCTAATTAATATTGAAATCCTTGCTAAAGTTGACTATGAGGACTAGACCAACCCGCCCCACCTCGTAGCAACGGTGACTCTTGTGACCTCACCTTGACCCCAAGTACGTTTTCGGTACTGCTTGTGGAAAAAAAATGACGTCACAGTCAATTTCAAATAGCTGTTCCTGCAATACGTATGCTGCGTAGGCCTACAGATAAAAAAAAAATTACTAAACTCAACGTGACTACGACCGTGTCTTGTTTGTGGAAGAAAAAATACGTTCAGACTGTGGGGGGAGTCTGGCTTTTGTAGGAGAGAGGGGAGGTAAATATCGTCAAAAAAACGTGGATGACCTCTAACAATTTACAGCTATTCCAAAAAAACAAATATCGATGTGGCTTGGTTATCATTATGATTAACTTTGGTTCACACGCCAGACCCTATCTAATTTTAGCTAACCTGGTCCATTTCATTTTTCCATCACATGAACCTCAAACTTTCAAATTGTAACTAATCTTAATCTAGGGTCTTTACAGTTGAAGACAAATATTTTTACCAATCCAATCTTTAAAAGAATATATATTAGGCATTAGGCCCCCTATTTAAAAATTGAAAACAGGAGTACATCTAGAATCTACACTAGATTAGTACAGTTTAAATTAAAACTTTAAAATAAAACTTAATTGCTACTTTTGTTACATTGTAATTTTTTAAAAGTTGTTTATAAGGTAAACATTAGATTGCAATTAGACAAGACTTTCAATGTTATTTTAGACTAACATAAACTTCTTGTATTTAAAATATTAACTTCATTAAACAATTAATTAGTACAGTAACAGTATGAAGCTGCTTAACCGCGATAAAAAGTAGATAAAACATATTGAGTTATTATCCGAAGAAAATTTCCTAATTTTTTTTCCTGGTCTGGTCACATCCCTGAGCAATACATCTAAGCAACATAATAAGAATATAGTAATAGACATTGTTTCGATTTTTGTTGAGATTTTGTTCTGTGTAATATTATGTAATATTTCAACATAGTTATTTGTCTGGTCTTTTTATGTTGGGTAGTTTTCTTTATTGAACACAAATTCTAATCACTTAGCTGTGTTGAGTACACGATCCCTGTGGCAGAAGTCCCTAGTACAAGTCGTGTTCCTCTAGCCCTTTAGCTCCCACGTCTTAATCAGCTTATCTCACATCAATCGAGGGAAATTACAGAACGGTGGCCGGACATTGTGCTGACCACAGTTCATTTGTATGCGCTTGCCACGTAAACGAACTCTACTTCATCTGCTGAAAAAAAAACCCTTCATCGTATCGATTTTTGTTTACAGCCGGGTTCGAGAGGCTACTTTCACTTTCCGACCGTAGGGCCCACAGTAGAGACCTGTGTGGCTCCTGTGGGATTAGGTTGGGCTTTTTAAACCAGCCGCCTGGGACCAACGCGTTTTACCCTCATTGATAACAGGGAGCGTTTGTTTTTCTATGGTAATGACTAAGCATGCTGTGCACGTGCATTGTGTGGGGCTCACACCATTTTATTTAATCTCGTGACCGGGTGCCTGGGTCACAATACAACAAACTATGCTCTTGTGGCGTTATTCTGAGGTTAGGTTGCTGCCGACATGTTAGCTTTTTATCTCTGAGTTAGATTTTTATCTGTTTCAGAGTTAGGTCTTATCCCTGTTACAGACATGAGCTAGGGTTTATCTCTGTTTCAGACATGAGTTAGGGTTTATCTGTTTCAGACATGAGTTAGGATTTATCTGTTTTAGACATGAGTTAGGCTTTATCTCAGTTTTAGAGTTAATTTGACGTTTTTCAGAGTTAGGCTTTATCTCATTTTTAGAGTTAGTTTTTATGAGTTTCAGAGTTAGGTTTTATCTCAGTTGCATACATGCCCGTTTTACATAGGTTATAGATCTATTTCTGTTACACACATATCAACCAAGTTCAATTTGAAAAAAAAATAGCTATGAAATCATAAGTATTGCACCAGACACGGAAAGCATCTTGGTGTGCGTGCTAGATTAATTGCATCTTCTGGGTGTGCATGACATTTAGCCTCCATGGCTCATTGACAACGTTATAACTTTGGGCTGTGTGTGTGCTTTCTCAGCCTGGGAAGTCATTAAGGGGGTCCTCACAAAGCACAGAGTCACATTGTGACAAAGATTCGAACAATAGGGAAAACAATACATTCATATGCTCTTCTAAAAATACTTTTAAATAAATTAGACGTTCATTAATTTCTTTTTAAAAATATGAATTTCGACAATGTTAAAGTAAATTCAATACTATGTATGTTTTTAAAATACAAATTCAATTTTCAATTTTGAATACTTAAAAAAAAAAAAAACAACAACAAAAAAACAAATCGCCAGCCTATTTAAAACAGTTCGAAAGTATCAATTAGCATCTCATTATTCTAAAATGTCAAATACGTTGAGCTCTAAATATGATCGACAGACATCACACATTTCTATTTAACTGGAATATGAGACACGTCCTCATTATTAGCGCCCATCCCCCTCCAGCTATTTGGAATCTACAACTACATTAGTACGATAACATCAGATAGAAATCGATTTTCCACTTGATTATAAAGGGAGGCCGACGGGCCATTTTGGCTTTGAAGAGAATATGACACGGTCATGTATACGTCCCGCTGTTTGGTGAGATGGTTCAGATGGGGTTTGGGTGTCGGTGGGCGGCTGGCTGTTTTATACTCGGGCTGATATATACGTCGTCTCACACATTTTAAAGTAATAGAAACAAAGGATGTAATTTATCGCCTTGAACTCTAGCTGGAGAGGTCAAGGGTAGTGGGTCCCAGAAACTATACATTACTTATTAATATCGCGATAACATGTCTAAATTAACACAATTCAAAGTGAACTCGGCAATTCTAATTTAGGAAATAAACAGTGTAATTATGCGAGCCTTCGAGTTTTCAATCGCGTAATTTATAATCCGTCATAATTAACAGATTGACATCCACTTAAAAATAATATTGGCTGCACTCGTGTTGAGAGATGTTCATTGTTAAATGAATATTTTTTTTATTACTGTGGTAGACAGCAGTGTCCCCCGTGTATTGGATCAGTGGAGACCAGGGCTGTAGTAATTATGAGTGCTCTCTAACATATTCATGTCCAATGTTATCCGCTATACCCCCGGGCCACGCCAGTAAGTTACACCATCACCACGGCTTTATTAAAGTTGGGGGAGGGGGGCACATCCCCTATGGTCATGGGAATAAAAGTGTAATTAAAAAAAATCTTTTATCGTTACATATTTATTATGTCCTGCATTAGCCGTTAGTTGTGCTTAGAGCTCAGCCTAATATATGCGTGAGATGAGATCGTTTTAATTACCATAAGTTTAATTATCACAGACGAATTAGCATGCGTATTCGCTTCTCATTTCGCTGAGCCTCGTTACACACGCCTGTCCCCTGACAATGCGCCATGCTCTCCCTCTCACATGCAGTATAATTAATTTTCTGCCGCACCTCACCAGCCCCTCCAACCCCGCCCCTCCAACCCAGCCCCTCTTACCCCAGCCCCATCCAACCCCAGCGACTCCAACCCCTCCAACCCCAGCCCCTCTTACCCCAGCCCCTCTTACCCCAGCCCCTCTTACCCCAGCCCCACCCCATCTCCATCCAACCCCGCCCCTCCAACCCCAGCCCCCCCCCCAGCCTCTCCAACCCCAGCCCCTACAACCCCAGTGACTTTAACCCCAGCCCCTCCAACCCCTTGATATCTTCAATTAAAACAGGTTCAATCGCTTGACGTGATTTCTGTCATTTCGTCCAATAGTTCAGCTTAAAAGGGAGAGAAAAAAAAACCTGCCTTTATTTTAAGCTTGCAAGTCGAAATGTTTACATGTTGGAGAGGTTTAAAAAAATAATCAGTTTTTAGTTGTTTCCCTTTTTCGCTTTTCAACTACCCGAGCAGTTGCTTAGCTACTTGACTAGCTCTCTACCTGCCTTTAGTTTTTGTGCTAAACACCTCAGTGAGAGAATGTTTCCCATTAAAGCTCACTGTGTGTAGACAAGGACGTCAACAAACACGCGATCATACATGACATAAACTCCACTTTTAATGTAAGCAGACAATTTTTTATGGGAACATGTGGTAAATGCTAACCTGGAAATTTAATTTTGATAGCTATTAAAATAAATTTCATGTTTTGTAAATATAAAGCTAAATTAAAAAAAAAAGATATGAATGTAATTGGCCTATTTTAAGTTCAAGCATATAATTTACCTTGTGCCTATTACAAATAATGAGAATATAAAAAAAATTGACCTGCAATTATCATTAAGCAAGAGCCAAATTACAGAGGTAATATCTGGACGTATTGACGCACACGAAGGTGTAGAAGACTCCTCCGATTTTTATTGCTCACTTTTACCTGGCGCGCGCTACAAATTCCACGCCCCCCCCCTCTCCTAGATGCACTGAAGTGGTAGCAACAAGACGAGTTTAAAAATGTTCAATACCTGCTTTTTTTTTTTTGGTTTAATCTTTCTTTAGAAAATACCTTTCCCAACAGAACGGGGACCTTGTAAACAAGAGCCGCATTTTCATCTGGTTGTAAACTTCACGGCTAGCTTTTGACTTGAGGGAATCCTTGTGTGTGGACGTGTGATTTTTGTTTACTACTGTTTACTGTTGTTAATCTGACAAGTAAAAAAAAAAAGCCCACACACAAACTGCTAGTACTGCTAGTTAACACACCTGCAAGGTTTGAGCTGTGGATTGCTTTTAGACACCTCTCTACTAACATATTCACCATAGGCTACTAAACGTTTAGAATTCAGACAACCCTAACGCTAGGCGATATAGTTCCTAGTGCCGTGCTTCATATGGACCGCAATAACATAATTAACAAAAGTCATGTCATTAAAAAAAAGTAATTAACGCTCCCTCCTCCAAATGTGCCCGTCCGTCCCCCGCAGCCTGCCCCACATTCGCGACGTTCTCGTCATAACAATAGAGCCGAGTGAACTCGAGTGATGCCAGTTTACCGTGTGTGTTGTTGCTTCATACGCTCCCCGGATCACCACCTGTACTAGTCTACATGTTGGATGTGTTCATTTCTTCTTATATAGACAAGGATTATACGGTGTTTTTAGTTGTGTCAGTGAAACTTTTAGAATTTATTTTGTTAAAGATATACGCTCGGTATAAACAAATACCATTAGCCATCGAAAGATGCATTAGTGACAACTTTACGCGACATACTATATCCTTATTTCAGTTCAGTGCCCACTGTTACAAATTATAGTGTTGTTTTTCTTTCCATACCTATAAGTTTTGTCGAGAACCTTTGAACCTATATGTCAATCTGTACTTTTCTATACATGTTCATTTATTTAACACACCGTATTCTCTTTTGAGATGTGTTTCTTAATGACTTAGCATATCACTACTTTTGTCAGCTCCTCAGTATACAATGTGGCGTATAAAATAAAAATGTCATAACTAGTAGAGTCGCTGCTAATTTATTACATGCCATCTCTCTACCCCCCCCCCGTCCCTCTATCAGACATGCACACCACCGCTATCTAGAAACTGGCTAAATTTTAACGCACAGGTTGAGGTTTTTTTCCGAGGTGGTAGGTTGAGGCCAGTAGCGGTTTCGTTTATAAAAAAATAAGGTTAGCCGTCATTAGCGCTTGAGTTTTTTAATTTTTTATTTTATATCGCGTGCATTTGCAGGAGATAAAATCTGTGTTAAAAAACTAGGTGTACATTTGGGGTTCATGTTTTATGTATCATCTTACCGGTGGAACCATAGGCTTCTGGCTCGTTTGTCTAGTTGTTTTTAAATAATGGTCGTTTTATAAAGCATGTTTAGATGGACCATAACTGTGTACTGAAGCCTTACTACAACAAATGTTACACGGGTTGACTAAATAGTTATGAATTGAAACACGTGCACTACTAAATAAACATATTTTTCACACTAATGACACCAGTGTTACCGCCCCTATGATTGAGAAAACACGTCAAATAGGCGTGGGTACTAATGGTCTGTCATCATCAATAATAGTTGCGGTGGGGGGTGGGGGGTGGGTGGTGGTGGGAGTCATACAGTTGTCGTAGTATTTATTGCGTGCTTTAAAGTAAGAATATAATATTAATATACTATTAAAATACGAATGTATTGGGATGTAAAACGATTCGCTATGTATGCGTAAACTGGGGCTATTTCTTGTAAACCGTGTAATAAGCTGAAATGTGTCTATTTGTTTGTACTATTGGCACTATGAGATATTCCTCCACCCCCGTCCCGTCAAATGCCGTCTGCAGTTTGTATGACGTTAACATTTGATGAGACAATACAATAAGCGTGTTACAGCCAGTGGTGAGGGTTCGATGCATCGCTATCGGAAGTTGCGCGTTTTATTTTTAGCTATGATTCATGGAAATTTCGAATGAGTCGGTGGGTTGAATGAGTGACAGTTTGCGCTAACGGATCGATGTGGCGTTAGTTGGAGACGTGAACTCGGCCCAGGACTGTTACGGCCAGTTCGCATTTTAAACCAGTAACATGTTGTAGTTTTAGGGTAGAGGAGTTGTGTGACCTTTTTTTGTGGTGTGTGGTTTACTAGGTTAGTCTTTCTCCACTGACGAGGTCTGTGTTCGCATGTGTTAGTATTGCCAGCTGGCTAGGTCTGATTGTGTTGTGTTTCACGAGTTATTTGTTATCAACAAAACAAGCTGTGGACTCAGGATATAAGCCGTGATTGATACGTTGCTATGTGGGCTTTTTATCCACATGTGTGGTACAAAGTTAATTCTGGTGTTGTATAGAGATAGTTGGATGTTGACTGATTTCTTTCCCATCTCCATTTTTGTGTGTGTAATCACATTGGTAGTGCTGTTCTTTTTGTAATAGCTTGAATTTTTTTTCCTGTTCAAGTATACTTAGGATGTTTTTCTAAAAGTGAACATAGAGAATCTTTTATTTACACTTGAGGAATATAAGGTACAGGTAAAACATTTTCCCGTGAATGTGAGGCATAGGCCTACATCAGATAAAACGAGCCGCCGTCATACTGGAATATAAAGAAGAAACGTTTCCTCTTGGATGTAGAGAAGACCTGTTGGAACAAGGATGTTGCTGTGTAGGAATCAGTGGCCGGCGCTGATAAAATATCTCAGAAAATAAACAATGTTATGCAACATTTGATGAATGGGAAGGAAATAAATTTGTGAAAGGACTGGTTGTGTTGGTGACCACAATGGTGCTGGTTGACTGCAATACAAGCCCCACTATCAAAGGCTCCAGCTCTGATGGGGACTTATCTTTGGCCAATCAAACCCCGGGGCTGGGGTCACTTCCGGCTCGTACACGCGACAGTGGTGTTGGCGCTTCCACCTCGTCTGGTATTGAAGGCGTGGGCCCGCCATCAAACAGCTCGAGTTATGACAATGTGACTTCTTACAGTTCGTTGGCCTCATTAACCAACGACAGCGTTGGAAAGAGACCCAAGAAACCGCCCGTACCTTTGCCCAAAAATGCCATGAGAAAGGCAAAGACGGTTAATTTTAAAGATGACGTGGACGTGGTATTAACAGACGCCAACTGCAACATGCAGACGGTCCAGGAGGAGCTGGCGACGGATGAGCACGGGATCAGACACCCGCCTACAAACACACCACAGCGTGAACCTGTACTAGCTCAGACTGTTACCGTGGAGATTGAAACCAAATTCCCAAACTCCTTTGTGGCGTCAAAACGTAAGCAAACCGTGCCGAGATCACAGACCGAGACTTTGATGAGTGCTCACGAGATCCACCACTGTTCTGTGGGCTCCAACATCTCATCAGACTCCACTGGCTCCAGCTCTCTGGCCTCCGTGCTCAACGACTCTGTCGACGCCGTCACCTCGTTTCAAACCGCAGCCAGCGTGGAGACCATCTCGGCGTTTCAGAGAGCCAACGGTCAGAACTTTCGGTCATCGGTCAGCTCCACGTCGTCGTCGCTGTCTTCCCAGTCGTCCAGGTCGTCGAGTCATGCCGTCACGGCGCCGCTCCTCGTTAAGACCAGCTCCAAGCCGGCCCACTCGCCCATGATGCTCTCGCCTTCCTCGTCGCTGTCGTCGTCATCTTCCCACAACACTGTGCCCGCGGGGGAGGAGGAGACGCTGAAGGAGGTGCCCGAGTACGACGCGGTGGGCACGTCCTCGTGTGACAAGTGCTCTGAGGGCAAGTGTCGGACCGTGTACCTCCATGTGCCAGGCAGGTTTCTTTCTTTATTCACTCACATTTAAAACATTATCTCATTCATTTACAGGCATGTTAAGATCTGTTTGATATGAAATATTAAATGTAGTTACTTCTATTTTATCCTATTTGAATGAATTCATTTAAAGATAATTACACATAACTTGCAGCCTGGATTTTTAAGTATAAAATATGTTCTTGCACATTTATAAATTAACAATAATAATTTAAAATATTACCCATACAAAAAAAAAATTAAACTTTTAAAAAAGTCAAATCTAGAGTTTGCAGCCAGTAAATCGCGTTCAACACCACTGATTTACCTAGTCTACTAGCAGATTCACATGACCGATAATCTTATGTGATAGTTGATATTTTTTTTTCCAATATAACATCAATTTACATTTAACAGAGATAATATAAATCTGCCATGAAGATCTAATTTTTATTCCATTTTTTCTAGCTTTAAAAAAAGGAACAAACAATTGTGTAGCTCTAAAATCTTTAGTTGTCATGCCAAATATTAGTTTAATTAGTAATGTTGTGGCCTACGCAGGTTTTAAACTTCAGTTTATACTTTATTTTATCATGTGTTATATTAGAATATTATACTTACTGAGAAAACTATTGATAAAAACAACCAATTGTATATTTTTTTACTTTAGTCTCAATTTGTGTTTAGATTTTTTTTCAAATTTAAATTCATGTTTCATACACAGACTACACGTAGGTACCATTGAGACTTGCCATAAAATATTAGCTATGGGAGGTAACTGTTTTGGGCTACGCATTTATAAAATCTCGGTTACCTCTCTTCTCTTGCTTAGTTTCCAAACCTCCCTGAATACAATTTACAACAGAATGGTATTCCTTTTACAAAATACGAAAACCTTATTACATTTTTTTCTCTCTCAAACATATACTTTTATATTTTTTGGCCTTTACATAAAAAGGCAGTAATTTTTGTTTAAGTTTACCAATTAAGTAGTTTCAAGCGCCTAGAAACTAGTCTACAAGTTATTCCTAGTTAATGATAACATTAACATCTTTTCCTAGTATATAAGTTCAAGAGTGACCTTCAGTGTTTACGTTATACAAGTTGTGTGCATTTCCATTATAACTAAAAAAAAATCCCCAGGAAATATACTTGGAATACTGTATCAAAGTTATTCCTCATGAATAGATCCTAAGTTTTTAGCATCACCTCCGCCACTCAGCGTTAGTGTTTACAGCTTTTTTTCCCCCCCTCTAAGAAACAGGTGTCGAGGACCGCCTGTCCCAGATACTCCTACTAGTGGCAGTTTTTTTTTATACTAGTGGCAGGTTTTTTTTTACGTGTCCTCCAACTATTCCTGAATGCGCGTCTGTTCTGTAGGAGCAAATACGATGGGAAAGTTAATGGGGGGAAAATGTCGGGCTGGAACCTAGCGCTCGTGTGTATGAAGTTTGTAGCGGGGGAATAGTGTAGGTTGGTTTATTATGTGTCTACACAAGATAAGGTTGTAGGAGATTGATTTAGTGGGGGGCTACATAAGAGATTGCGTTTCTCAAGATGGATTTATTGTGTAATCATTTTAACACTGTTGTTCCCAACATAGAAGAATACTGTAATATGTTCTTATTTGGTCTATGTCCAACAATGTAGCTAAATATTCTGTCATGAGCTTATTTGGTCTATGTTCAGCATAGTAGCCAAATATTGTATTATGTGCTTGTTCGGTCTATGTCCAACAAAGCAGCCATGTATTGTATCATGTGCCTATTTGGTCCAAGCCTGTTGCACTAAGTCAACTCTCGTGTTATTTACACACCTAGATAGTACACAGTACTGAACCCAATAACACATGTAGGCTAGTGTCAACTTTTTTTTATAAGTCTAGTACCGCCTGCTCAGTGCAGTATTTTATATTACTGTATTAATATTGCTTCTCTCACTAAGTAATAGCCTGAGCAGTCTGTTATATGGAAATATGCTTAACGAATATATTCTATTGAACGCTTTAAATCAATAGGCGTGAAACCTGTAAATGGAACTGTGCGGAGAGAGCTACGTCCAATGTAATTGTTCAACCTTTCAACCCTCGCGTAACGTGCTGATGATTGCTATTCCCATTCAGCCGCTGTATCCGAGTGCTAGCATCACTGACACCCCAGTTAACCTGGTATCATTTATTGTTGACAGCCAAGAACGATCCTTTCATTACGGGATGATCGACTGTTGCCAACCGTATTGTTTTTCTGTAAACGGTTTTTTTCTTTTCTTTTCTGTAATGATACCCGGCAGCTGTATTTATATGGCGTCGCTGAAACCATAAAGGCAATACTTGGTTTGATAGTTTTTGTAGGTTGGTTGAGTTGAAATGTTTGTTTCAAGCCTTCCATTTCCATGCTTTACCACTTCAACTTCAATCTTTTATTTTATTTGTTTCTTTTTTTTTTCTACTTAAGTTCCAGCTATAAGCGTTTTTTTTTTAGTATTCCTATGTGTTTTACAACAGAAAAGCATATTTTTTTTATCTCCTACTGTACTTACCTGCTTTGTTTCTATGGTGTTTATGGGAAAAACCCTTAACTGATTGTCTTAAACTTGGAATTCTCCTTTACACGACAACGTTACGTTTGGTGTATCTCTTTCTCAGTTTGTAAATCACGTTCTTGTATGAGTAGCAGGTGCTTGTTACCTTGTTCCACTAAGACCGTTACCTTAGTTCCATTGCTGTTATACCACCCCAAGACTTGTAAACTGTCTTTACTAATTTTACTGGAACCATTGGCACATGTTGTTGAGCAATACATAATACACGTACAATCGTCCAGCACTCAGTAGTTCATCTGGTACACTGTGCTTTACTTAGAACCCCTCCATGTAATACACGGTGTCAGCCCAGCATAATTGCTCACAGATGATATCAAAGTAGTTGTCGGGTACACATTTTACAATGCTGGGCGTCGTTAAGTCTGAGTCCTCACTAATGGCATCTTTTTCTGGATTCTCTCACTCGTTAATTAATGCTCAGGTAACGGTTCCGTCCTCGCCTCCTTACACCGCTCACACAGGTTGCGGGGCTATGCCTGGGCACGTTCATGCCTGGAAACACTGCTTTCGTTTTTTAACTCAATTATTATTAGCCTATCCGAATATGAACACGAGATAAAAAAAATTCTGTGAATGATATGTTCTTGTCCCTCTGTCCCCATATCAAAGAGTTAACAGTTTTAATTTCTTTCTTTCTGAAGCTTTTTTTTTGTTTGTCTCAGTTTACAAAAGACGAATCGTTTATTATCATCTTTTTTTTTTGGTTTAAACTATCAACAAGGCCGTTGTCTTATTTACATGTCCAGTAAGCAAACCGGCTAGCTAACAACTGCGCCTGGCTCCCCGCTCAAAGCATTCCTACAAACCCGCCACGGATTCCGCGCACATAGAAAATAATGGAGAAACATTCGCTGCCTAATGCTTTCTCTTAAGCTATCGACGCATGTCTTGGAGGGGGTGGGGGGCAGGTCCAACAACGTGTTTGCCTGATATTCTGGAGATTGAAATTCCTTTTTCTAGTTAGTAATCACGTGCTTGAGGGTGGAGGGGCGGGAGGAGACGACGCGGGCCTAACTACCGCTCCAATGTTTTTCTCATTTGCCGATTTATCCATTCTCATTTTGGAATAAGCAATTCCCACTTTTTTGTGTGTATAGCACTACTCGGATCTCTCCTCGTGTATTGACGCACATTTCTTGACATTGAACGAGTCGCGAACGTGTGATTTTATTTCTGGCTTTATAAAAAAACAACAAAAAAAAAAACAACTTGAGATGGAAGATAGAAGTCTTAAAAGCTCAAGGACGTAGGTTGTAGAACTCGTGAAAAACGTGGCGTCGTTCAGTGGTGTAGGGTTGTGGTAGTGCAGTAGTTGTTTCCTAGCGTGAGGATTCCTTGTTACTACAGTCGCCGCGTCACTTTGCATTAATAAAACGCGCTCAGCTAGAAATTTGCCAGCACTTAAAAAAAACAACTTCAATTAAAACTTGGAGGCTACGGAGTGTTAGAAAGTTAATCGCCGTTCTGGAATGGTTTACTAATGTTGCCATGGAATTATTTGTTCAGTTTGTAACATTCTCGAGCTGTGTTATGCCCATTAGGGTTGTGTTTAGATTAATGTATTGCATACCGTTTTTATCCTCATTAACGTTTATTGAAACCTATTGGTATCATGAATTAAAGGCTATCGGCGTCGTATATTTAAACCTATCGGTGTCGTGTATTTAAACCTATCGGTGTCGTGTATTAAAATTAAAACCTATCGGTGTCGTATATTTAAACCTAATCGGTGTCGTTTATTGAAATCTAATTGGTGTCGTGTATTAAACCTATCGGTGTCGTGTATTAAACCTATCGGTGTCGTGTATTTAAACCTATCGGTGTCGTGTATTTAACCTATCGGTGTCGTGTATTTAAACCTATCGGTGTCGTGTATTTAAACCTATCGGTGTCGTGTATTTAAACCTATCGGTGTCGTGTATTTAAACCTATCGGTGTCGTGTATTTAAACCTATCGGTGACTTGTATTGAAACCTAATTGGTGATGTGTATTAAACCTATCCGTGCCGTGTATTAAACCTATCCGTGTCGTGTATTAAACCTATCCGTGCCGTGTATTAAACCTATCCGTGTCCTGTATTAAACCTATCGGTGCGGTGTATTTAGACCTATCTGTGTCGTGTATTAAACCTATCCGTGTCGTGTATTAAACCTATCCGTGCCGTGTATTAAACCTATCCGTGCCGTGTATTAAACCTATCCGTGCCGTGTATTAAACCTATCCGTGTCCTGTATTAAACCTATCGGTGCGTTGTATTTAGACCTATCGGTGTCGTGTATTAAACCTATCCGTGTCGTGTATTAAACCTATCCGTGTCGTGTATTAAACCTATCCGTGCCGTGTATTAAACCTATCCGTGCCGTGTATTAAAGCCTATCGATGTCTCGTATTGAAACCTTATTGGTGTCGTGTATTAAACCTATCCGTGCCGTGTATTAATAAACCTATCCGTGCCGTGTATTAAACCTATCCGTGCCGTGTATTAAACCTATCCGTGCCGTGTATTAAACCTATCCGTGCCGTGTATTAAACCTATCCGTGCCGTGTATTAAACCTATCCGTGCCGTGCGTGTATTAAACCTATCCGTGTCGTGTATTAAACCTATCCGTGCCGTGTATTAAACCTATCCGTACCGTGTATTAAAGCCTATCGAACGGCCGACCCCCAGCACGTTCCCACGATAACCCCCCCCCCCCCCTGCTGGCAGCATCTGTTTGTTTGGGCCTCGGCTCAAGGCGTTGCTTGCCAAATTGTGGGAGTAAAGTAGTGGAGGCTCGAGTGACGATCTGAGATCGGTTGTAGGCTGAGATTTCAGGGACACGAGCTGCTGGGGAGGGGGGGGGGGCTTACTTTCTCTCACTGCCCGGCTGCTTAACCCCACGTCTATGCTGCTTATATTTTTGTGTCCAACTGCTTACATCTTTCTGCCCAGCTGCTTACATCTTTCTGCCCAGCTGCTTACATCTTTCTGCCCAGCTGCTTACAACCCACAGCCCAATTGCTTACACCCCACTACCCATCTGCTTACACCCCACTACCCATCTGCTTACACCCCACTGCCTAGCTGCTTACACCCACCCCATGCTTACACCAACCCACCCCATGCTTACACCCACCCCACCATTCTCTTACAGCAGCCTGTGTCTAGAGCTGAGGGTGACAAAAGTTTCCACTTGTCCTGTAGCCAGGCAGGCAGTCTGCCCTAGCGCCGATCAGCCCACTCACGTTCCCCAGCTCGTTTTAATTGAGCACCAAAGTTTGCCACTCAATGCTTCATTCAAAGGACACGGAGGGCGCGCCAGATGGTGGATATGTTCAATGTGTTGATCGGGCCGCGCCGTGTGCCACACACCGGGGTGTATACAAACACACACAGTGCGTTCTTCACAAGTTATTGCATGTTCTACTGGTGCACGCTGCACACTGGAGTACTGTTTCCTTCTGATCATTAGTCATTGTGTGTTACACGCCGTGGTTGGTTTCTGGTGATTTGAGCGTATACCGAGTGCTATTATCAAGCTAAAGAAATAAGATTAGAAGTAAAATTTTTAGTTAGGTTGATACCTTAGCCACTCCATTGCATGCTAATTAAAACCACGGCACAATATTTTCGGTTCGTGCTTTAGTTAACACATGAGTACATTACATGAAGAACACACTCCTCGGCCTTGACTCTAGAACTACGGCATCATTATATGCTCTCTATTTACTTCTGTGGAACCAGCAGTTTTTTTTATACAGGCATGTTGAGTTTCTCTCTCTCTCTCTCTCTCTCAAGACGTGAGAGAAGATAAAAAAAAAACCCGTTTGCCTTGAAATAGTGGCGCTAGTCGCTCATTCGATGGCTGAATGAATGTAGAGTTAAGGCAGTTTGACGAGGCTGGTTGATTGTGCACTCACCGCGACATTTTCACAGCTGTGGGTAGACCAACCCGGATATGCAGAAGTGTGTTGCATATTAATAACCGCGCGCTCGTGATTACACTCGGTTTATACAAGCGGTGCGTTTAGGTGCTGGGCGAGTGTTCAATTGGTGCGCTGCTGATTGGATTTATGTTTGTTTCTTCAAAGAGCAAAGTCCACGTAGATTCAATGCTGGATATCTAGACCGTGCTTTCTGTATACATGAACGCTTGGTGCATTGACCAGATGGTGACCGTAATGAGTTCTCGGCTTATTTGTGTAGGACTGTAGACGTTGTTTACAAACGAACATTCTCAAAATGGCGTTTTCTAGGAAAAAAAGTCGGAGTATGCTGCTGTTTTTCTCTAGGTCCAAGTCTAGGAGGAGATCCGTATCAGGTATGGGTTTGTTAAGTTGTTACATTTAGTTAGTCCGTATGGACTTGGTCATTACTGCCATTCATTTCTGAAATTATTTAGCTTGTCATTGTATACATGGCCAAGTCATTACTGATATAACCATTGTAATTAGTCATTGCGGACATGATATCAGTCATTGTGTTGAAATAGTAATGACTGGGGAGTGATCTTGGTATTTTTAAAGGCAAGATTCGGTCATTACCAAAAGTCATACCGATATTGTTCAGACACTTGATTTTGAGCTCTCCTCTCTCTCTCTGTATGCGTGTGTGTGTGTGCAGTTAGAAAAACAGTATGGTTTTATTATGCAAATAGAATTAAAAATTTTTGTCAAAGAAATATAATTTATAAAGGCCATTTTTATGCTATCCTACTCTAAACGTCTGTGTATCTTGCCAAGCAGACCGTCATCAGTAACGCTCAAATTCCTTCTGTAAGGAGGGATAACTAAGATTCAAAGCAGCTTCACACAAATTAACCTAGTTATCGCCCCTACAACTTAAGCCCTTGCTCATAACGAGTTTTAAAACTTGCAGTTGAATCTTATTTTGTTGAGCAGTGTATGTCAAACAGTTTAGTTTAAAAGCTAAACGAAATTGCTGGAATTTTCATTTAAACTTAGTAATTGTTTACATGCGAAAAAATGTAGGAACCCCACCCACTTCCAACTGATGAGAACTCTTTGTTTCCCTACACTGGTACAGAGTTAACTTACTAAGCACTGGGTTACTTTCTTGATGTGGTGTATACAAACATTTGGTGGCATGCTTTAGACACCTTTTTACAATTTGTTAGATTTCAACTTTTGTTTAGCAATTGTTGTTTCATACAGGATAATAAACTATTAGTCGCTTTTAACAGGAAACCATCGTCATCTGTAGATGGTTTATTCTATCAAAAAAAATACCACTAGGTTTCTGTATACCCGAATGTAATACCTGCTTGCACACTATCAAGATGCTTTGAGACATGCACGTGATGGTGCATTGTTGTACATGCAGTTTTCCATTATTTTGAGTAAAAGTGCACCATCAGGCATAGGTTAATTCTCGTGTTGTGTTCACTGAATGAAAGGTAGGCAGGAGTTAATTCTCGTGTTGTGTTCACTGAATGAAAGGTAGGCAGAAGTTAATTCTCATGTTGTGTTCACTGAATGAAAGTGTATCAGACAGGAGTTAATTCTCGTGTTGTGTTCACTGAATGAAAGGTAGGCAGAAGTTAATTCTCGTGTTGTGTTCACTGAATGAAAGTGTATCAGACAGGAGTTAATTCTCGTGTTGTGTTCACTGAATGAAAGTGTATCATCAGGCAGGAGTTAATTCTCGTGTTGTGTTCACTGAATGAAAGTGTATCACCAGACAGGAGTTAATTCTCGTGTTGTGTTCACTGAATGAAAGTGTATCATCAGACAGGAGTTAATTCTCGTGTTGTGTTCACTGAATGAAAGTGTATCATCAGACAGGAGTTAATTCTCGTGTTGTGTTCACTGAATGAAAGTGTATCATCAGACAGGAGTTAATTCTCGTGTTGTGTTCACTGAATGAAAGTGTATCATCAGGCAGGAGTTAATTCTCGTGTTGTGTCACTGAATGAAAGTGTATCATCAGGCAGGAGTTAATTCTCGTGTTGTGTTCACTGAATGAAAGTGTATCATCAGGCAGGAGTTAATTCTCGTGTTGTGTTCACTGAATGAAAGGTAGGCAGAAGTTAATTCTCGTGTTGTGTTCACTGAATGAAAGTGTATCAGACAGGAGTTAATTCTCGTGTTGTGTTCACTGAATGAAAGTGTATCATCAGGCAGGAGTTAATTCTCGTGTTGTGTTCACTGAATGTAAGTGTATCATCAGACAGGAGTTAATTCTCGTGTTGTGTTCACTGAATGAAAGTGTATCATCAGGCAGGAGTTAATTCTCGTGTTGTGTCACTGAATGAAAGTGTATCATCAGGCAGGAGTTAATTCTCGTGTTGTGTTCACTGAATGAAAGTGTATCATCAGGCAGGAGTTAATTCTCGTGTTGTGTTCACTGAATGAAAGGTAGGCAGAAGTTAATTCTCGTGTTGTGTTCACTGAATGAAAGGTAGGCAGAAGTTAATTCTCGTGTTGTGTTCACTGAATGAAAGTGTATCATCAGGCAGGAGTTAATTCTCGTGTTGTGTTCACTGAATGAAAGGTAGGCAGAAGTTAATTCTCGTGTTGTGTTCACTGAATGAAAGTGTATCATCAGACAGGAGTTAATTCTCGTGTTGTGTTCACTGAATGAAAGTGTATCATCAGACAGGAGTTAATTCTCGTGTTGTGTTCACTGAATGAAAGTGTATCATCAGGCAGGAGTTAATTCTCGTGTTGTGTTCACTGAATGAAAGTGTATCATCAGGCAGGAGTTAATTCTCGTGTTGTGTTCACTGAATGAAAGTGTATCACCAGGCAGGAGTTAATTCTCATGTTGTGTTCACTGAATGAAAGTGTATCATCAGGCAGGAGTTAATTCTCGTGTTGTGTTCACTGAATGAAAGTGTATCATCAGGCAGGAGTTAATTCTCGTGTTGTGTTCACTGAATGAAAGTGTATCATCAGGCAGGAGTTAATTCTTGTGTTGTGTTCACTGAATGAAAGTATCATCAGGCAGGAGTTAATTCTCGTGTTGTGTTCACTGAATGAAAGTGTATCATCAGACAGGAGTTAATTCTCGTGTTGTGTTCACTGAATGAAAGGTAGGCAGAAGTTAATTCTCGTGTTGTGTTCACTGATTGAAAGTGTATCATCAGGCAGGAGTTAATTCTTGTGTTGTGTTCACTGAATGAAAGTGTATCACCAGGCAGGAGTTAATTCTCATGTTGTGTTCACTGAATGAAAGTGTATCATCAGACAGGAGTTAATTCTCGTGTTGTGTTCACTGAATGAAAGTGTATCATCAGGCAGGAGTTAATTTTTGTGTTGTGTTCACGAAATCGTGTGTTTGTGTTTGCTGAAGGCCGCACGCATGTTTGGTGTTTGAACTGAGACAATCGCAGGTTTTTCTCGGGCTAGGTCAACACTGGCTTACTCGTGGCTTGGGCATCACGATGATACAGGGGCAGTGAAGGGATATAGTGGCATCACGATGATACATGGGCATCACGATGATACAAGGGCATCACGATAATATAGGGGCATCATGATGATACAGAGGCATCACGATCATATAGTGGCATCACGATCATATAGTGGCATCACGATAATATAGGGGCTTTACGATAATATAGGGGCATCACGATAATATAGGGGCATCACGATGATACATGGGCATCAGGATTATACATGGGCATTAGGATTACACATGGACAGTAAAGTAATACATAAGTATCAATCCTATACGTGGACAGCAACATTTGGAATTATGGACAAAATTAGGTGAAACATGGACTGTAAAATAGTTACATAAGGAGAGAAATATTTTATCGGGGCAGTTAAGGATGAATAAACATCATGGTGATAATTGACTCAAAGTAATACAGGAACTACTAAGATAAAGATACACGCAGAAAGTGAAGACGACTGCTACCATACAATCTTGATTTATTATTTATTTCTCACAAAAGTAAATATATTTATTAAACTGTATAAAAAATAATGCAGTTAGGCATGACATGGTCGTTATTTTTTTGGTAATTTTAATTTTCTTTTTTTTTTGCGTGTAAACAAACAGAACGGCTTTGTTTGAAAGTGTCAGTTAGAAAATGAGTTCGCTTGGTCTTTATCTGAATCCTCGCTAAGTAAGTCCTCGTATTACAAGTTGGCACCAGCACCATGCTTAGAAGAGGCGTGTTATCTCCGTCTGGTACAGTTCGGTTCCATTACCAACACTATAGACTGTACCGAGCTGTCACCCACCGCACACAATGACTATTGCCGAAACAACTTTGGCAGCCCTCCAGCCTCTTCTCAACGCATTCTCAATTATGGCGAGTTCACAACAAATTATCGTCACAAGAGCTACACTTTTGTTTCAAGGCGTCAAACGTTCGTCTTTAAATACAAAGCTGTGTGTTGAAGTATCAAAACATTCACATGGAGCGAGTGAATCCATTGGAAATATATACATTTGTGTGTGGTAATCTCGCTAATGAGCATCGATCAGGTCATTTAGAGTCCGGTATCTCTAATGTCAAGGTCAAGGGGCGGATGCTCACGCGCTGTCTGCACCGTTAAACCGTGAACGTTTTTCTCGCCTAATTCGCTGCAGTGAAGACCGTATACGCCGTCTTGAAATAGTCGGTGACCGTCCGTCAAGTGGATAAAAAGGATGTTTGCAAACATCGCTGTGAGGTCTGCGGCCCACTGAGTCGTTTGTCTAGCTGTCGCCCGCCCCCCTCCAGTGACGCTTTGTTGGTCCTTCTGTACAAACTGGTCAACCGCCGGACCATTCCACAGCCCGGGATAATGGAAGCTGAGGACGTTGCTAGCACGCAGAGTTCCGATGGTGAGAGCGACTCGTCGGAGAATGATGGTACGTGTTTACAACTTATATGCTATGTTGACATTGGTCAAGAGTTTAGTCAATACTCTGTTAGTCTAGAATCTAGGTTGACATTGGACAAGAGTGTAGTCAATACTTTGTGAGTCTAGGTTGACATTGGTCAAGAGTGTAGGCAATACTTTGTGAGTCTAGGTTGACATTGGACAAGAGTCTAGGCAATACTTAGTGAGTCAAGGTTGACATTGGACAAGAGTGTAGGCAATACTTAGTGAGTCTAGGTTGACATTGGTAAAGAGTGTAGTCAATACTTAGTGAGTCTAGGTTGACATTGGTCAAGAGTGTAGGCAATACTTAGTGAGTCTAGCTTGACATTGGACAAGAGTGTAGTCAATAGTTAGTGAGTCTAGCTTGACATTGGACAAGAGTGTAGTCAATACTTTGTGAGTTTAGGTTGACATTGGTCAAGAGTGTAGTCAATACTTCGTGAGTCTAGTTCGACATTGGGCAAGAGTTTCATCAATATTTTATGCTCTGTGGTTAAACTGAAGCATAACAAATAAATGTGCGTGTTGCGATCAATGCGAGGTGTGATCTGTTGCTAGACAACTGATACTCAAAGTTAAGCGTTCTACCGTTGCTATAGTGACCACCGAGTGTTTTAGTATCTGTTTCAAAAAGGTCGTTTTAGTGTTGTTGAAATTTTAAAAATAAGATCATGTGTATGTTGCCTACATATTTTAATTGATGCATCTTTTCTTTTAATTGTACTTAGCGAATTTAAATTCTTTTGCCTGAGACAGTTATCTTGTTTGTTTTGCTTTGGGGAATAGTTAGCGGGGTTGTGGTCAAGACCTTACGAGCAAACACACACTTGCATGCATACTTGGCAACGAAATCTTTGTCTTATTCTGGATACCAACAAATACGTACTTAAAATTCATTGTATATTGCGGAATTAAATTGAATTATCTTACTAGATAGTTTCCACATGCATATATTTTTTTGTTTACATATTGGTACAGTAGGCTACTGAATGATATAACGAACATTCTTTTAGAAATGTTTTCAATTTCTTTTAAAGCCAAAAGAATTTAGTTATAGAAGGTTTTCTTTGACTTGAAATTGTTTGTAAATGTTTGTTTATTTTTATCTCCAACTACACCAGCATCAGGTTTTCAGGCTGTATAGCAATGAGTAATCGTGTGTTTTGTATTCACGACGCAAGGTAAAGGAGAATTGAGTGCTGTGTACAGTGTACAGAGAACAGAATAGTGTTTGGATATCATGTTGATCTTGTAGAATAGGGGTCGGGATAGGGTGTAGATCTTGTAGAATAGAGGGTCGGGATAGGGTGTACATCTTGTAGAATAGGGGGTCGGGATAGGATGTAGGTCTTGTATAATAGGATAGCAGGATAGGATGTAGGTCTTGTATAATAGGATATCAGGATATTATGTAGGTCTTGTATAATAGGGGGTCGGGATAGGATGTAGATCTTGTATAATAGGATAGCAGGATAGGATGTAGGTCTTGTATAATTGGGTGTCGGAATAGGATGTAGATCTTGTAGAATAAGGGGGTTGGGATAGGATGTAGATCTTATATAATAGGATATCAGGATAGGATGTAGGTCTTGTAGAATAGGGTGTCGGGATAGGATTTAGATCTTGTAGAATAAGGGGTTGGGATAGGATGTAGATCTTATATAATAGGATATCAGGATAGGATGTAGGTCTTGTAGAATAGGGTGTCGGGATAGGATTTAGATCTTGTAGAATAAGGGGTTGGGATAGGATGTAGATCTTATATAATAGGATATCAGGATAGGATCTAGGTATTGTAGAATACGATATCAAGATATGATGTAGGATTGTAGAAGAAAATATCATGATTTTATACTGATTTAGTAAAATAGGGTGTAGACGAGCAATGCTTGTACTCAAATGTCACTGCACCATACTGCGAGATTTTTGACCTAGCTGAATGTTTGCTTCAAGTGTCACGTGTCATGATGGTACTCACCTTAGTGGTAGTTGAAAGCACTAACACATGCTTGTGCCGTGTCAATGTTACCTGTGTCATTGTCACTATGACACCCTAAAGCTGGTCTGGCTGGAAGCGCTAACACATGCATGTGACGTGACAAAGGTGCAGGTCTACTTCTGACACGACTCACCCAAATAAACATGGAGGCGGGATGATGACAGCGTATAGTCCGTCATCCGAGTAGCTCTCTGCTTAACTTTTATCTTTGCCATTAAAAAAAAACGGAATTCTGCTTTAGCTTATATAGACGACCTAGGTACAGGAGCACAGTTGTGTTTGGATGGTCTGTTTGTTGCCAAGCGAGTTGAGGACGTGGTCGACCACACATAACAGATTCATCAACACAAACGATCTGAGGCAAATGACTTGACAGGATTGCATAGCTTTAACCCGTGGTTTATTGCACTAGCTAGATAGACACGGACGACGATTTTCACAACTTAAACGAAGTCTTGACCACATTCACGACGACGGACGAATATCTCCACACGCTAGCAAAGCGTGACGAAGACTGCTCTAACTTCCCCAAGCAATTAGATCCTGGGATACCATTCATAACAATGTTATCCTTATTTAACTAGTGCTCATTATCTGGTTTTGCTGCTCCGCCAATGTATTTATATCGATGTAGAAATAGCCACCCCTCCCCTCCCATCCTTAGCGGTTATTTTATCATTTTAACACCATGCCTAGCTTTAGTATTAGCCGACCTAACACCGGCCTCATCATTAGTTTCTCAGCACCTGCTCAAGTCTAGGGTTACCCACCATCCTATTTTAGCATCATGTCGTGTTTGAAATTTGTGGTGTTGATAGAACGTTATGTCGATCTCACTCGAGTTAAGCTACTCAAATAGAAATTGTAATTTAATGAAAACAGATGAAATCTCTGTAGAACAATGTTTTTTTTCACTAGCTTACATTGGTGTGGGCCTGTTACGTTCAATATCACTACTATTATTGTTGGTTAACCACTGTATAAGATATATGGTAGGGTCGGCTAGTTTGATCGTAGGCCAACCACTGTAGAGAATAAATAGTATCAGGAGCCAGCCAGTTTGATCGTAGGCCAACCACTGTAAAAGATAAATTGTAAACGATAAATTGTAAAATCAGCCAGTTTGATCGTAGGCCAACCACTGTGAAAGATAAACGGTATAAAGAGGCGGCCAGTTTGATCGTGTATAAAAAAAAAAAAGAATAATTGAGCCCGGAGAATCCAGGTAACGCACGTGTGCAGACCTAGCTGTTTCTGCTGCTTGTTGTTGATTCAAGTTTTTCCCTCGGCTCTGCTTTCGATTGTTGTGGTTTTATATACACTGATCTTAGTCCAGCTCGAGATTGTGGAGATGCTTTAAGTGTGAACTAGTTAAATTCAGTTAATGGTCCAGTACTTGGCGAACTGGGGAATGGTTGTTGTGGTTTTATATACACTGATCTTAGTCCAGCTCGAGAACGTGGAGGTCTGATGGTTTAGTGTGAACTAGTTAAATTCAGTTAATGGCCCAGTACTTGGCCAACTGGGGAATGGTTGTTGGTTAAATGGGAAGTTAGTTGTCCAGTATTTAACTATGGGCATGTTAGTTAATTGTCCAGTACTAAGTTAGCTAACGACTTAGTTTTATGTTTTTATTCTAATTAGTTAAGGATTATGCTGTTTTTGTTGCGAATATCTTCAGCCCCCCCCCCCCCATAACTCGCTTATCTTTCCTATTCAATATATCTCTACGATAATCTAACGTATAACTCTATATCCAGTACCCAGATTATTCTTTAGATCTACCACAAACTCTGTAATATAATTTCTGGTTGGCGCCCTAGCTGAGCCTGTAAGGTCTGACCAGCTGACATCCCCCACCTATTTACTATACCGACTGTACAGTTGGGTGAAGTAAGGTCTGGCTAGCAGAATGACATCCCCCACCTACGTACTACACCGACTGTACAGTTGGGTGAAGTAAGGTCTGGCTAGCAGAATGACATCCCCCACCTACGTACTACACCGACTGTACAGTTGGGTGAAGTAAGGTCTGGCTAGCAGAATGACATCCCCCACCTACGTACTACACCGACTGTACAGTTGAGTGAAGTAGGGTCTGGCTAGCAGAATGACATCCCCCACCTACGTACTACACCGACTGTACAGTTGAGTGAAGTAGGGTCTGGCTAGCAGAATGACATCCCCCACCTACGTACTACACCGACTGTACAGTTGGGTGAAGTAAGGTCTGGCTAGCAGAATGACATCCCCCACCTACGTACTACACCGACTGTACAGTTGAGTGAAGTAGGGTCTGGCTAGCAGAATGACATCCCCCACCTACGTACTACACCGACTGTACAGTTGAGTGAAGTAGGGTCTGGCTAGCAGAATGACATCCCCCACCTACGTACTACACCGACTGTACAGTTGAGTGAAGTAGGGTCTGGCTAGCAGAATGACATCCCCCACCTACGTACTACACCGACTGTACAGTTGGGTGAAGTAAGGTCTGGCTAGCAGAATGACATCCCCCACCTACGTACTACACCGTCTGTACAGTTGGGTGAAGTAGGGTCTGGCTAGCTGACATCCCCCACCTATTTACTACACCGACTGTACAGTTGGGTGAAGTAAGGTCAGGCCAACTGACATCCCCCACCTATTTACTACACCAACTGTACAGTTGGGTGAAGAGCTGGACTTGGCATAGGTTTTCTTGGAATTTCTTTGTCGTCAATGGATTGGGATAGGGGGGGATGTGACGCATCAGCCAGATAACAAAGCCAACGTCCATGCTAACGCCACTCGCCTTTTGTTGTTAATAACCCCAGCCTGTGGTAGCACAGGGGGTGGGTGGGGGAGGGTGGGGGCGGAATCAGGGGAAGTCTTTGAAAGCTGTTTTGAGTGTTTTTTTTTAGACTGCGCCTTTTTGTGTATGCCGGTTTTCTCTTGTGTAGGAGGGAAGTGATGTAATAACTATGCTGTGTTAGTGTAGTGACAGAAAAAAGGCTGGTGAGTTGTTTGTGTTCACTTCAGATAAGCCAGTGGAGGCTATTTTAAGCCTGGTCGCGCCGTCGGTGTGAAACATGCGTAGTAGATGATAAACGGGGTGAGGTTTAATGTTTACGTCATTGTAAGGCCCGCCCCTGGAGGATACTGTTGTTGCCACCTACAGTCTCTACCCCGGCGTTTTCCCGTAGCCCCAGACTTAGATAGGTAATGTTAGCACCGGCACCGTCCCTCCCCCCACACTGATCACAGTTCACCCCTGGCTCCTACATGGGCTGCTGGCTTCTAGCGTGGACGTGGGGATTACAGACGGATGCTCTTTTAGGATAATTACCTTCAACTTTATCCACACAGCTGTGATACCAGACACAATCTTCATTCGTTTTTACACGCGTTTTTTGTGTGGATGTGTTTAATTCTGGATTATTTCTTGATTAATTAGTGTTTTGATCTTTAATGAGAGCCCAGGTAAATTAGTCTTGACGTGAGGTCCAATGAGTTGTTGTACGGTTTATGAACGGTTATTTCCAGTTGCTGGGTGAGCTAACGCCATGCAGGGCACTGGTGCGAGCACACGGCAGCGCCTCACACATCTGATATAAATAGTCGCGTTATCTGGCATATTTTATCCTGTTTTTTTGTGTTTCAGAACTTCCTTTTGGCTGGGAGAAGGTGGAGGATCCTCATTATGGCGTCTATTACATCGAGTAAGTTACATAACTTCTTATAGAAAGTAACAATGTTCTGTATTTACCTCAAAAAAGTGTTTAAGTTTTTAGCTAGTTAAGTCAGAGCTAGTAACAAAGTTGCTTGTTTTCGGTAAAAAAATTGAAGGTTTTTTCTTAGCTAGTTCAGTAACCAGTTACTACTCAAAGCAAGTAATGTTTGTTTACGTTTTTTTTAAAGTGAAGTTTTTTTTGCTAGTTAAGTAATTACAATGTTTCTTGTTTACTTAAAAAATTGTGTAGTTTTAAAAGCAATTTTTTTTCGTTCCCCAGCCATGTAAATAGAAGAACACAGTATGAAAACCCAGTACAGACGGCTAAAAAACAAACAGGTCAGTTCAGTAGGACAAGTAAACAGTCGATAGTAGTCTATACATTTTGATTGAGTCTTTTTATAAGTCAGCCGTAAGATAGTATCACACAATGATCGTTGTATACAGTTGTATATGTATGCACTAAGCATTATAGGAGTCTGTTATTTTGCCACAATAAATTTTATCCTTATGCCGGTGTGTCTCAACTTTCGTCAGTCTAGACAGCCATTGTCTATTTCTGGCTACATATTATGGGCTTCGCTGTATTTTTATATGACCCGGTATTGACACCCCCCCCCCCGCCCGCCATCAAATGTCCATATTTGCCACCGGTTTCTCCCCCCCCCTCCAATGTAAACATTTGGCCAGGCATGATTAGCAGCAGTTATCACGGCGGGTCAGCTCACCATGGCTCTGGATGGTGCCGCCTCTGATCTGACCAGCTCACCCCGCGAGTCAATCCTTTGTGTGCTCACGGCTGACTGTGCTCATCTTATTACACGCACAGCCAGCGCCGGGGCCTGCCTCGAGCCCTGCCCCCCATTAAAAAACATTTGAAACCCGTGTGCTTGGTCTCACAGTGAAAACATCCTGTGTGGAAAATAAATTAAAAAACAGCGCGGTTTTCTAACCCTTGTCTTCTATTTTTACTTGATATGTAGGCTACACTAAATCATAATCTCCTCTAAGTAACAACCTAGACCCCCCCTCCTTCCACCAAGTTGAAGTTTTGAATTTAAAAAATGCAACGTCATATTTCTTAACACCCCCCCCCCCCCAAGTAGAAATTTTAAAAAATATATGTGCAACTTCAGATTTCATACCCCCCCCCCCCCCCCCAACACACACCAATGCTACACATTACAATTGTAATAATAGGCACGTGACGTGTTAGCGATTCCCATTGCGACAAAAGTCCGACCATTTCTGTAAAATGTTATTAACGTATCAATGGCTTTGTTTGAAACATGCGTGGGTATTATTTCATAAGGAAATGCTTAAGACGATTCGGGTGGGTGGGATGGGTGTATATTTTCTAATTGCTAACATTGAGCTTCGAAACAAAATGAAATAAGAGTTAAATTCTAAAATATTTGTAGTAATCTAGTGTCTTCATTATTTGGTAAAGAGCTGGAGGTAATTAAGTCAGGTCTAATTAGCAATCTCCCCCTTTTTTCACGAGTTTGTGAGCAGTAACGCAGTAAAATATTACTCAGGTTATCTCCGAGTTTAACTTTTATCCCAACGAACGTTTTTTTTTTTGTGTGTTCGCTTTGATTACAACATGATATAACTTGTGTCAAATCCACCGTTAGCTGTGACCTGCTATGAGGGGGGGGGGGGGAAGAAGACGACGACACAATTTCCAGTATATACATTCTATTTCATTCGGGGTGTGGGTGGCGGGTGGACGTGCTTCGTGGGGGAGAGGTGGGCGGAAATATGTCTGAAGGAAACTCTGGATACAGCTTAGGTTATATCCACCACTAGCTATGACCTACTACGTAACCGCTCAGATCATATCCACCACTAGTTGTGACCTACCACGTCGCATCTTAGGTCATATCCACCACTAGCTATGATGACTTACCACGTAACCGCTCAGGTCATATCCACCACTAGTTGTGACCTACCACGTCGCAGCTTAGGTCAGATCCACCACTAGCTATGACCTATCATGGGTTGTCAAGTCAGCTCAACTGGACCAATTTATCACGCACGGCAGCACATTTAGTGCGGGGTGGAGAGTATAATTTGAAATTTGACCTATTCATCCAGCGGAAGTGACTTGTGCCATGAACTTAGCCAACCTCCATCTGCTGGTTGCGTGTAGCTCGCGGTCTCCCGTCTTTGATGGCGTGTGTTGGGATACATTACACGCTACCCTCTTGTGTCAGCCACGCAACCAACATAGTTTGATGGTATTTTAAAATTGTAGGAGCCCGTGTGGGTTTTGTAGTATGGTGAGGGTTAACAGTTTTTTTGGGTATTTAACATCAGCGAAAGGTGTTTATTTCTTCACGTTTGTCTGACACGTGTAATATTTCGTGTCTTGCCACGAGTTACTGATAAAAAACAAAGACATAAAAAGCTTCCTTAACAAGAAGCAGCCAACCACCGTCAGTGTATCCCCCCCCCCGTATCTGTCAGTCACCAGCAGCACTATATTAGTTACTGTGAAACATAAAGGGACGTAACTTATGTAGATGATGACACCGTGTAACACACAGAAGGATCGTGAAAGCAATGCCTGCTTACAAACTGGCTTAACACCATTATCTGCACTTGATCCTTTCTTCTGCTCACTGTCAGCCTGCCCCGGGGAAAGGGGGTCGCGCCACCACTGCCCCTGCCCCGGGCTGGTGTAGTGTATACTGGGTTAGCCCCTCTCTCCACCCAGTTGGTTACCATGTCTTTAACTTTCTCTTCTTCCATCCTGTAAAATGGGGAAGCCTTTATCTTCCCTGATTTTTGTTTGCTTTGATAACTTCATCTTCCTGGTTTTTAAACTAGCTCCTGTTGTATTGTTGCTTGCTATCTTTATTTTATTGTTTTTCTTCCATCTAAAGTTTTATTGTTTTGCTTTGTTGCTCTTTTTTAATAGTTTATCTTATTGCCATATTGCTAATTGTAGATGTCTTGTTTTTATCTCAGAAATGTAACATTTACTTTAAAAAAAAAATCTTATTCTTGAGAAACAAAATTTCACTAAACATTTGGTTTATTGGAATTAATAAAAACCATGCTATAAAAATCACATTTGAATACACTATAAATAGCAAAATATTTCTTTTCTTTTTTTTTGTTTTAGATATATCACTCTAAAGCATTGGGCACTAAAATATGTTAAAGAAATGTCATGCTAATGCTTTATAATTAGTAATAAGTGGTCATATTTTGTAAACAATCCCAATTTTGAAAACACCATTAAACACAGCTCACCTGTCTGAGTGAGTGAGTGAGCAAGTTCTCTACCTAGTTATCTCACCTTTTGTAATTGAGTTTAGTCATTTTTAATCAATTTTCAAAGGCTGATTTAATTTTTATTTCGGTAATATGAAACATTCTTTCATTGTCATCAGAAATTAACTGTTTTTATTTTTGCTAAGTAATTATATAATTCATTTCATTTTCTGTATTCTCTTCTTTTAATATGCCATACAGCCTAACCTTGTTCTCTGTCTCCACAGCACTCTTTATGTGGAGAGAGAACTGTAGCATTAGTACTCTCAACTTTCTATTTACAAATTAACACCTAATTGCACATATCCAATTTTATATATATTTGAAAATATTAGTTGTAAATAACAGTTTTGAAGTTGATCTAGTAAAGTTGTCTTATCGTCCAGTGTAAAAAAATGTAGTTCAATTGTTAGAAGTTTTAGACATATTGCTTGAGGACTAAAATACTTGTATTAGAACAATCATGTATTCTTCACTAAAAGCTGTATACATGTGATAGATATAACATACATTACTCAGAATGTATAGTCTTAGTATTGAATCCTGTAGAATTTACGATAAAAGTCTACTGACTCACATGTAACAAAACCCACAAGTTGGTGGTGTTGTGCAACCATCTGTTCAATACCTTGGGTGTTTCTTACCTGTGCTGTCCCACTCATATATTCACATGACTGACTTGTTTACATCAGTACATTCTGTAAGTGTTGCTATGTTGTAACTCTTTATTTTCCCTTCTGTGACATTTAATAACAAGATGAAAGTAGCTGGTAATAGAATCTGTTAGCTGCCACCCTGTGTGGAGGTAGTGGTGCCCCTCTAGCCATGGCACCAGAGTGTAATCGTGCCCCACTAGCTGTGGTACACATGATGGGTACAAAGTTACATAAAATGTGGGAGTATTTCTGTTCTTCACATTTACCTCCCATGAATGTTCATCTACAAATTATTGCCGTTGGGATGTTCGCTGCAGTGTTTCTACAATACCTGTTTGGGGTTAGTCACACAGTGCTACATTATTATACAGTAGAATAGGATGTGATTTGTTCATTCTGTTTTTTTTCAGATGAAGTGACCAACACATACCCACGCCAGAAAAAACAAGCTGAAAGTGGCACCAAACGGTCAGCCAGTGAGAACAACATGAACGGGCAACTCTATTCTTCAGGTAATTCACCCACCTGTGTTAGACAGTTTAACTGTTTAACTACTGTTGTCATGGATACCTCTGTAAACATTTTAAACTATTGTCATGGATGCCACTATAAACATGTTAGACTGCTATTTTCATAGATACCCCTGTAAACATGTTAAACTACTATTGTCATGGATACCTCTGTAAACATGTTAAACTATTGTAGTCATGGATACCTCTGTAAACATGTTAAACTACTATTGTCATGGATACCCCTGTAAACATGTTAAACTACTGTTGTCATGGATACCTCTGTAAACATGTTAAACTACTATTGTCATGGATACCTCTGTAAACATGCAGGGGTGCCACTTTTCCGGGATATCCCGGATTTCCGGATTCGAGAATCATATTTTTATCCCTTTCCGGATTCGCAAGATTTGAGTTTGAAAATTTCCGGGTTTGCATTGTAAAAATCGTTTTTATCGTCAACACTCCCGCTAATGGCCTTTTCCGAAAAAAATGAATAGTAAATGACGTCAGCAACAATCTCACGCGTGCGCCAAGGACCAAATACAAATGGGCTGTATCAGATGGGCGAGGCTGTAGACGAAACTTTTTGATGTCAGTCGTGGTGTGGTTGTCTGGCTATTTATGACGATATGGGTTGGGGGTAAAACTCGCAATTTTTACGTGATGTCATCAATGGGATACCGCTAGGCTGTGTAATAAAAACAACTAAATCCTACAAGTACTAGATCTAGCTCACTAGCATCGCCGATCGTCTTTTTAAAAAAAACAACCGAAAGATTTTGCTCCGATTTTTGTATTTGGTATTACCAAAAGAAAAGAAAAAAACTATTTGAAGAACTATTTTATGTATGAAATAGAACTGCTGTTTTCACTCAACTTTACCGTCACTTTTTACCATGTCTTACCCGCTTCTTCAAGGTCGCGCTGACCGTAAGACCTACGTCACGAGACCACGCAAGCACAGTCTGAGTCGTGTCTCTCGGTCAAGGCAGTTTTACAAGCGCTGTTTAATTTTAACGTGGTTATTTTTTTAAATAAGGGCCTACTTCTAGATAAAAGAAAAAAAACTAGAACTGCATCGTTTTATATCATTAAACAAAATATGTAGGCCTGCTATAGTTTAGTTATACAATCTAGCAGGGTCTACATCTAATGGTTTTTTTTTTACTTTGGTAAAACGTCATTGAAATGTTTAAAAAACTTTGAAGTACCGTGTCTGAGAAAATAGCCGCTATCACTGCCCCCTCCCAACCGCTTGTAAAAAAAAATCAGCTTTTCACTTAGTCGGGCGGCTACATCTCTGACATGAGTATTACACAAAGGTGGGGGCATTGGGGTCGTTCATAAATGACGTCACACTCGTAGGGGGAGGAGGGTCCGTAATTATGTCATGAGGGGGAGGGGTTCAGATGGTGTGACATCACACTTTTGCATTATCCAAAAGCTATGTTAGAAAACGAATTTTAGAAAATTGTTTCAATAAAGTGTAATAGGAATTGATTAAAATACTCTATGTTGACAGGTCAGACAAGATTTTTGGAAAAATATCGTATTTTAAGAAAAATTCGACTGCAATTTTTTTTTGGGGGGGGGGGGGGGGGGGGTAGGCTGAGGTGTGACGTCATTTTAGAGGGCGGGGTCTGGCTTTTTGTGACGATATGTGACCGAGGGGAGGTGGGAGGTAAAAATCGTCAAAAAAGCGTGACATCAATATCATTTATGGATGACCCCATTGGTGTTGATTGGGAAAACAGGGTTTCAGGTTTTTGTTCTGGCTGTTAATAATTAAAGCCTTGAATAGCTACAGTAAGTCAACCCTGTATTTTAATACAGTGACAATCTTATTAGGGGTCTGCATATAGTGGGCTTATTATTCAATAACAAGACATAGAGGTTAGCAAAATATTTGTTACTTAACAGTTGGCTGACTAAACACACACTTTAACTCAAGCTAGGAAGTTCTAAAAAATTAAATAGTTATGTTATAAAAGCTGGCTGGGGGGGGGGGGGGGAGTTCTACAATAGCACATTATGGGGTAGGCCTAGATATAGGACTAACATTGTAAACTAATTTTGTTGTAAGCACAATCCTTTAAAGATTAATTTTTATTTGAAGCTTGTTACAAAGAAAATAAATCCATTTTAAAGGAATGTAAATTGAACATAATATGAATCAAATGTCTCAAAAAATAATGAAATAATAGTCCATTTTATTTTGAATTCCGCGCGGAATTAAGTTTCAGGGTTTCAAAAATTTCAAATTTTAGTTTCAGGATTGGTAAAATTTTGGGATTCATTTTCAGGATTCACTTTAAAAATGAGTGGCACCCCTGAACATGTTAAACTACTATTGTCATGGATACCTCTGTAAACATGTTAAACTACTATTGTCATGGATACCCCTGTAAACATTTTTAACTACTATTGTCATGGATACCTCTGTAAACATGTAAAACTACTATTGTCATGGATACCTCTGTAAACATGTAAAACTACTATTGTCATGGATACCGCTGTAAACATGTTAAACTACTATTGTCATGGATACCTCTGTAAACATGTTAAACTACTATTGTCATGGATACCTCTGTAAACAATGTGGCTATTGTTTACCTGCTGGCAGAAGTCTACCACTTGCTCACGAGCACCTGTTTTAGATTTCCCCTCTGTTGGATGAGGGACCCCAGGCTAGCACTAAAATAGCAAGCCATTAAGTAGAAGACAGGCTAGCAGTGAGTATGGGAGCCCTCTCTAGCTCCAGCTGACCTTTAACCTTTGGATTGTTTATCTAGTAGTTTGAGACACTTGATATAATCATCTGAAGGCTTCATTATTTAGCTCAAGTTTCTTGTAAGTCATTCCCTTTTAACAAATGGTGCAGTTGTTGTTCTCAATCTCATTACAATTTATAATGGAAAAGTTTGTTTTAGTGGAGAAGCCAGGCTGGGGGAATTAGAGTGAGATCTAACAGGAATACTTAGGTAATATGCCTGGGTTATTTTGGCTCCAGCCATGCCTGAGCCTGACCTATGAAACAGACAGGTAACTGGGAAGGCTAATCAATCACTCAAAGCTGACATTCCAGGCTCTGGCTGTTGTCTTTGCTTCTGTGCATTGCAGCTGAATAAAATAGAAATAGATCTGGAATACAAGGGTACAGGTGCTGCTTCAAATCAATGCACCAACAAAACACACAGAAGTTGTTGGTGTAGGGCACTAATTAACCCTGATCTAAATCCACAATTCCACATTGGCACCATCCACCTTGCCCTACCATGTCAGGTAGAGGCAGTTATCTCTCTAACCTGGGATTTTATCAGTACAATGTGTGCCCTTGACATCTGAAGACTTCAGATGCTCTCTTCAGGCTTGCCTTATGGCTTATACAAATACAAATGTAACTCATTTTATTGTAGACAAATATGTAAATTATTGTTGTAACTTCCTCTTAGAGCAATGGTAGAGGTGGTGAGGGTGCTAGTATTGTTACAAAAACATGAGTAATAGATAATATTCTTACTATGTAAATCAAATGTATTCTTTGATCTAATACCAGTCTATCAAACATCTGTAATTAATCTAGAATAGAGAATGTAATGTCAAAAGGGTGACTATTGACAATCACTTGATCAATAGCAATCAGAGTTAACAGCAAAATGGGTGTGAGCATATATTATATACAAGCTTTTTCTACAAAAAAAGCAACAAGCCAAGAATTTTTGTAAGACTACAATCTTTTGTCAGCTATTTATGACAAGTGAATTTCTATTTTTAAAATTGTCAAATTTTAGCTGCTTTTTTATTGTCATCCATATAAAATACTGTACCTCAATTATCTTTTTTAGCCCAAAATGTCAACACTTAAAGACCTGTTGTAACAAGTCACCAATTATCTTTTTTTTACAGGTCGCCTGTTTTTTACCAAAAACCCAGAAGAGCTGAAAGGGGAGTTCACCAAGACATCACTAGTAAAATCTGTGAGGGGTCTGGGTTTTACTATAGTGGGTGGCAACTACAGAGACACACAGTTTCTTCAGATTAAAAATGTTGTTGAAAATGGACCTGCATATGTTAGTGGGAAACTTAAAACTGGTAATTATAAGATTTTCTTTTTACAAATGTTTTTTTGTGTCTTTATTTCCACTAACTTTCAAATTTTTTTTTATTCCCCCTAAATAGATAGAAAATAATGTTGCTACCAAAAATTCAATAATTTAATGTATTAGTATTGTTATGCAATTATAATTATGTATTATGTTCTCTTTTAAACAATCCATGTTAATATTTTACAATATTTTCCCAGGTGATGTAATAGTTCGAGTCAATAACACCTGTGTGTTGGGGTTTACACATCAGGATGTGGTGCGGCTGTTCCAATCTATCGCACCAGGGGAAACTGTTGAGCTCGAGACCTGCAGGGGCTACCCTTTGAACTTTGACCCCGATGACCCAAACACAGAAATTGTGACCACCGTGGCCGTCACCCTGCCCCAGGACGCGGGCACATCTGCCACGCCCTCCAACTCCAACGGTTACCTGGACCAGCACAAGCAGTTGAAGTCTTTACCTGACCTGGCCAGGTCCGCAGGCACAGGCCTCAACTCCACCTCCAGTCTCTCCCCATCCAACAGCCAAGATGAGGGGGGCATGCATGGCATCATGAGCAACGAAGATGGCAATGCCATCCCAGATTTAGTTTCACTCTCCATCAGCAAGCCGGAGATATTGACTATCCCTATTGTGAAAGGACCCATGGGGTTTGGATTTACAATAGCAGACAGTCCGTATGGCCAAAGAGTTAAGCAAATTCTTGACCAAGGCAGGTGTAAAAATTTAGCCGAGGGAGATTTACTGCTGCAGATAAACAATGTGATGGTCAGGGAGTTACCCCATCAGAGGACTGTGCAGGTTTTAAAGGAGTGTAAGCAGGATCAAGAGACAGCTGTTGTGGTACAAAGAGGGGGTAAGTGCAATCTACGTCTTTAGATTAGTGCAGCCAATAATGTCTTCATATCCAACTGTACGAGGTAGTGTTTGAAATTAATATTGACCATTGGAAAAATTATTTTAAGATCTATGATAAAAAAGTTAAAATAGTGTTTGATTTGCAAACTAAGAAGTCATTTAATTTTAAAAAAAAATATTGGGTAGTTTTTTAAATACAATTATTTTATTATGAACTATTGATCTAGTAAATAATCAAAACATGGTGCATTAGTTTTTAAAAATTCAGTTATTATAAATTATTAATTGTAAATTTTAAATTCTAGTTTAATTACTTCCTTTTAAAAAATAGTGTAGTATATGCACTTTTTAAAAAATCAAGTTGATTACAATATCATTTCAAATGTATTTGCACCGTGTTTTGAAAATATAATTTTTCAAAGAATTTTATCCTACCCAAATTTTCAAAAAGTCCTTGTATTTTACACAGGTATACCACCTCCTGGTAAAGGCAAGAAGTTTATCAAAATGGTAAGACACAGCAGCTGTTGCTTGTATTATTTTAGTATAAATACTCAGAAAAATACTTGCCCATTGGTGCACAGTGACCGTTCTAATTGATTAGCTACATTGCCTACACCCAGATTCTTCAGCATTAAAGTTAGTTATAGTTAAGGGGTTGAAGTATCTAAGAATGTTTTATGATGAAATAGTGATTGTTAAATAAAAACTGTTTTAACTACTGATGGTTTTTAGACTCAATGTAATAATATAGTCATAATTTTTTGAAAACTGGTTAAAGGGAAGTAACTTAGTAACATACATTTAAAATAAATAAAATTTTAGAAATAAAAAAAAAAAACTGCAATAAGTTTATAATTTACATTAAAAATGTATTATTAAATAAATATCATTTGGATGATGTATCAGTATAAGTTAACCATTGTGACTTTGATTTCAGTCTCGAAGTTTTGATGAGAGACAGCAACAACCAGACAGCAATGGCCCATCTTCCCCTGGCGCGTACTTCTTTAGAAATCAAGAACAAAATTTTAATGGTAAATACATTTCATTTTTGGCTTTTTTGGCTTTGGTCACATCTTTACCGCAACTTTGTGGTGTGGAACCCATATATTCTTTATTTCTTCTTTGTGGTCGATATTACAAAGTAATATAAAAGCAAGTTAGATTTTGTCATTTTGTTAAAAAAAATATAATTAAACTCTTAAGAATCCAATTAATATATTAATAAAAAAATAAATTGTATATAGTAGTAATGAAAATCAAACTTAAAAATTTTAATTTTAAAAGGTTTAAGTTTAGCTATGGTTTAACAGCGATTTTTTTTTTTGTTGCTTTGTGCTATTTTATGTCATATTTTTGTGCTAGTGATTTTCCTGTGTTGGTTTTATACATTAACTCTTGCAAACTGATCACATAGATTAGAAGAATACAAGATGCAGCATCACAGAAGTAATGCATTAAAATAGTAGAGTACATAGCTTGTAGGCTAGGTTAGCAAGAAGAATTTAGCCAGCTTGTTTTAAAAAATATTCAGCTTAGTTGAAACAAGATTTCAGACATAATGTTCAAGAAATTATTTTTAAATTTTAGTTAGGGGATTGATTATAAAAAAAATATATATCTCTGTTTACATGTTAATTTAAAGCAAATTACAATATTTTAACCAGGGTGGTTTTTTTCTGAGTGTGTTTGAGATTTAAAATAATGATTTGTCCTAATAAGATTGGGTAATTTAGAATTATATTTACATTTTTTAAAAAATTATATGTAATTTAAAGTTTATAAAATTATCAAATCAATATTATTTTACTTTACTTATCTACACATGTATGCTTGGTCACACAATACTTAAGTAGAATACAGCATGTTTAGATTATTGACTCTAAATAAATTAGGGTTTGTGCTGTCTTTTTTTTTCTATTTTGCACTACCACTTATTATAACAAGTATAAAACTGCACTCACATGGGAAGTAATCTGACTTGAAATATCACTATGGTTGGTCTCTGGTTCTTCCCCTTTGCAGAGCAAATGGAGAATGGCTTGGCCAACAACCAGGATGAAGAAATCCAAAATGGAGACATGTCTAATGCTGATTTGCCACCCCCATCTCCAGAGGAGGGTGATGAGGGTAAGATTTCCCCCACAATTTTGTATCAACTTTATAAAGGGAATAAACTCTGGTGATTTTTGTTCACAAACTTAACATGGCTACATTAACCCAGATGGATATTAATTTTAAATTTTTTTTATTTGGTATTGGGAAAATACTAACAATGTAGGTATAAAAAATTAAAAATCTAGTTCCTGATACTTAATTTAAAAACATGCATGATGCTGTATTTTGTAACTAAACGTGTGTGATAGTGTTGGCCTGAGCACCAGTTATATTTCACAGCTGTAGCCTGCTAGTCTTTAAGCCTTCATGCATTAGCTACATTAAACTATGTATGTCCACAGGGAACATAACATCACATATCAGGTTTGATCAATTAACATACACAAACAAACAAGTATGCTTCATGTTAAGCTATGCTTCCCTCTGCTTGCTGCTTTCACTATTATATTTGTTTAAACTTGGTGTTAATTACATTCAAGCTGTCATTACACCAAGGCAAATTTTTAATTAAGACCTAGTTAACAGCTCCTATAATTAATTAATCACCAGTTAGGGGAACCATGTACAATAATAACAGAAGAACAAACACTAAGACCCACCTACCTACATAAAACTCTAACCAACTGTAACATATACATGCCCAACTGTAAAATATACTTGCCCAACTGTAAAATATACCTGCCCTTACACCTTCCCATTCTCAGCATCCCCTGTACCCACAGTACCAAATACCTGAACTCTTTATTACCTGCTTTCCTCCTCTCTACCAGTGTTGAACTGACCACTGTGGCTGATTATATTTATACAAGATAAATTACTTTTCCCTTTATTACCATAGAGAATTATAGTATATGTCTGAATAAAAACATACAGGTGTACATATAAACTTGCTGTACACTATTTTTACCTAATCATACAGTTCCTGAGTTTAAAATTATCAATTTATACATAAACATTCCCTATTAAACATACATACACATACATCAATATAGTAACACAAATAAATAAAAAAAAAAAATCCCATCTAAACACAACATACATAACTATATTTTAGACCTATACATATACAGTAACATCACCACATACACATGCATACTACATGCATGTGTATAAATTACACACACAGACACACACACTAGAGTACTTTTGTGGTGTTGTCTCTTCTCTCTCTCCCCCCCCCCCCTCCCCCCACATGTATGTAACTCATCAGTTAAAAGCAGCAAGTCCATCCTAACAAAAATAGGATTTGCACATCCAAAAATCAATCCATCTAAATGGACTGCCATTAAGCAATCATTTACCGGAGGAGCAGCGAAAGGGAGACGTGTAATATTTGAGTATTTACACAAGAGAGATTCGCGCCATTAGGCACTGATTACTGTGTGAAATGAAGTGGGGTCTGGCATAATGATATTCTCTGATGAGCTTTGTGGGGATTGGTCGGGGACTTGGACATAGCTGGTCTAAAAATTATCCTACAGGCTGGGCCTTCATAAAGGTGGGCCAACATTACTTTTGCTGTTGGGTGCTTGCTTTTTAAAAAAAATAGCAAGTTTGATCTAGGTTTTTTCCTAATTATTTTGTTAATGGTTAATTACTTCTGGTAAATGAACATGTTTTCTAATTAAAATTATGCCTAGCATAAATGAAACAGTTTTAGATGTTACCTCACGGATAAACCAAATTTTATTGATAAAAATAAAATAGATTCATAACATCAGCACTGTACGTGACCAGCCCTTCTGCTGTTACTCCGCCCCTTCCCCCCCCCCCCCCAAAAAAAAAAAAACCCAAAAAAAAAACAAAAAACCTTCCCTTCAGGCCTTCATATTCAATGCCGGCTCAAGTAGTTGTGCTTTTTTTTAAAAAAAATTTTCAAAGTGAGAGCACATAACTTTACTCTAACTGTATTTACACTTTTTGCCTGCAATAAATAATCACTATTTAGAAATTTCTAGGAAAACCCCCAAATATAAATACGCCCCCCCCCCCTTCCCACAATGCAGCTGTAACGCGAGGAATGGAGGCTGCATATTGACTCTGGGAATTGTAGTTACCCCGGGCAGGGAGCAAATAAAAAGCATTACATCAGTCTCATTTCGCAGAGGGAGGCGACGCGCCCGCATGTCTATTGTAATGGCCGGGAATTAATTCTCTCCCCTTATTCATCATGATCATATAACGTATGAGCATCCCCGCCCAGCGTTTTACTCATGTTGTTACAGCTTAGGGGTTCACTTTAACTGCGTCAGTTGTCGGCATGCATCTGATATTTGTCTATTTATGGGATTTTAACCCAGGTAATACTGTGATGTTTTTTTAATTTTTGAATTACGTCTTTTTCACATTTGCAATAATGAAAAGCTGTAAATCTAAAAATCGTAAGCAATCGGAGAACTTTTGGACTACAGGTTGCTCTAGCCGGAAGGCTTCAGTGGTATTGGCGCTGGACAGGGCTTCAGAAATATTGACTTCTGTAATATTGGCATTAGGGCCTCTATTGGCTTCAGTAACATTGGTTTCAGTAACATTAGCTTCAGTAACTTTGGCTGGCTTCAGTAACTTTGGCTGGCTTCAGTAACTTTGGCTTCAGTTACATTGGCTTCAGTAATATTGACTTCAGTAATATTAGCTTCAGTAACATTGGCGTTAGAGCCTCTGTTGAGTTCTGAAGTAATCTGTTATTATGAAAAACTGTTGCTATAAATTAACACCCACTGTTGTTGGTCAGCATCTAAATGTTTCCTTGTGCTACTGGTTCTGAGCAGCTGACGGTGTATTGGCTACAGTTGCCAGAAGCTTAAGAGTCTGTTTTCTGCTGGTGCTAGAATATGATGGTTCATATCCCACCTATTCATCTATTGGCAAGCGCTGAACTTGAAATACCCCGTCACACGTTGTTTCAATTGCTTGTAATATTCTGTCTAAAACACTTAGTAAAACAATTACAAGGCATGTAAAAATGTGTCTAAAAATAGCGGCAAGTCTCAGTGAGTGAACAGATTAATCTTGACTCTTATCTTGACATGTCAAAACTTGACACAGCCGGATGATCGGTTTCATTTATTTAGACAAGTGTAACGGTAGGATAGGTGGATGACGTAGCCAGCTCGACGACGCTGTAAACTTTGCGCTGTGAGATTACTCTCCCCTGCCGCGTGCTTGCCGTGGATAGGACGGGCCGTTGGTTTCTTGTTGTACCAGGTGACTGCTACTATTGCGCCATAAAATAGTTCAGAGACCCAAGCACCGCTGTGGTCTGGTGTGTAAATCCGCTTTCAGTGATCCCCGTCTCAACTTTGTTTACCTAGTACTAACTAGACTCGTTTAAGTACTGGTATATTGAATGAAAGTTGGCAGAAAATTTTCGGGAAAAAATAACAGCACCATCAACGGAATGGACTATTAAGTTAATGTGTAAGGCCAGGTGGCCGATGTTCATTGAGAAACTCTGGCATTGATGAATACATCAAGTTTCTGGGTGATAAATCTACGCTCACTGCTGATACCAGCAAACATTAAGTGGATGTTTTACCTGCTATAAATGATCAGCATGAGAGGTATTTCTCGTGGTCTTATATCACGTGATGTTGTACTCAATTAAAACAGAGGTATTTCTCGTGGTCTTAAATCACGTGACGGTGTACTCAATTAAAACAGAGGTATTTCTCGTGGTCTTGTATCACATGATGGTGTAATCAATTAAAACAGAGGTATTTCTCGTGGTCTTATATCACATGATGGTGTACTCAATTAAAACAGAGGTATTTCTCGTGGTCTTATATCACATGATGGTGTACTCAATTAAAACAGAGGTATTTCTCACGGTCTTATGTCGCGTGATGGCGTATTTAAGTAAAATCTGATAGGTTCTAAGAAAGCGTCCACTTACGAAAAGACATTAAAGAACACCCACGTACATAACAAGTAGGCTTACGTTCAACACTTTTTATAACTGATAGTTCTCATATTCTACACACTTACACAACTTGATAATTATTTACATAATCAGTATTTACAAAAAAAATGTTTACATCAGTTTAACTTTGAAACTTCTAGCGCACTGATATAATTTTTTTTTAAAAGTAAATGACTTGCTAGTCGTTTTTGCTGTTTTAGTTTTTAACGAACACTGTTTTAAAGTCGCTTCCACGTAAGAAAAAAAAGCTGCCTTTTTTCTATAACGGCCCAATGTTGGTGGTAATGAAGGTAAATTTTTTCCTGATGGTGTGTTCCAGTCCTACCTGTCGCAGCACTCTTACTCACGTAGTTGCAATGCGCATCGTGCCTGTGGGGTTGAACTTGTTTACATTATGCTTTTTACTAAAAACAAATGTTGTGCTTCTAATAATGGACGCACTCGTACCCTCTCCCAGCAGACAAATACAAACCTCCTTGTACCGAACCAGTCAATAGATCCGTTTTAAGCACTACCCCCCCCCCCTCTCCCCCACCCCCTCCCCCCCATCGAACAGCTTCTCCCTGACCATCTCAGGTAGAGCCAACAAAGATAGTGAGTGTTCTCACGTGTGTACCCTGCCTTCTTGTGTACGGGTTCTTGCTCGTGGTACGCGCACGGGAAACATGGTGATCTAACCTTCCGTCAACCCGGACCGTTAACCCGCGGCCACATGGACAGTACGGGCACGTTTCGGGTCTGCTGAAGCTTGACCGTTCTATGGAGTCTGGAGACCGGATTGTGTTGTTTCAAGAATGTGGTGTATTCAGGTGGCCAAGGCGCTAGAGGGATGTTATGGTATAGAGATCTAAGTTGTTGATACTATATAGTGTTTTAGTCATGTTGGTAGATGGTTGTTATGGTATAGAGATCTAAGTTGTTAATACTGTAGTGTGTGTTAGTCTTGTTGGTAGATGGTTGTTATGGTATAGAGATCTAAGTTGTTTATACTGTAGTGTGTGTTAGTCGTGTTGATAGATGGTTGTTATGGTGTAGAGATCTAAGTTGTTAATACTGTAGTGTGTGTTAGTCTTGTTGGTAGATGGTTGTTATGGTATAGAGATCTAAGTTGTTGATACTGTAGTGTGTGTTAGTCGTGTTGGTAGATGGTTGTTATGGTATAGAGATCTAACATGTTGTTATTGCCGTGTTAATCGTGTTGGTGCTAGTTTAACTTTTCGTGTATACAGGTGGCTAAAGCGCTAGAGCGAAGCTATGGTATAGAACTCTATGTTATTGCCGTGTTAGTCGTGTTGGTGCTAGTTTAACTAATCTCTACGGGTCATTTAGAGCAGTCTAGTCTAGACCTAGGTTAGTACCTACGAGATTTTAACCGGGTGATTATTATGTAAACTTAACCTTTGTTAAAGTTAGATCAGTTGTTTAAAATAGTGATATTCATGTGATATGCTATGAAAGTTGGTCGATGATTGCCGTGAATGTTGTGTTGGTCGATGATTGCCGTGAATGTTGTGTTGGTCGATGATTGCCGTGAATGTTGTGTTGGTCGATGATTGCCGTGAATGGTGTGTTGGTCGATGATTGCCGTGAATGTTGTGTTGGTCGATGATTGCCGTAAATGTTGTGTTGGTCGATGATTGCCGTGAATGTTGTGTTGGTCGATGATTGCCGTGAATGTTGTGTTGGTCGATGATTGCCGTGAATGTTGTGTTGGTCGATGATTGCCGTGAATGTTGTGTTGATCAATGATTGCCGTGAATGTTGGGTTGGTCGATGAATGCCGTGAATGTTGTGTTGGTCGATGATTGCCGTGAATGTTGTGTTGGTCAATGATTGCCGTAAATGTTGTGTTGGTCGATGATTGCCGCGTGCCGCTGTTTAACATTCCAGGAACTGTAGTAGATACACGAAAAGACTGGAGTATTATAGAGGGATGAATGATCAGACCCGCGTACCAAACATGACCAACACTACCACTATTGGCTCCAGACGAGACCTGTAGCTAACATACCTGTGGGGAAAAAATGGTAGTGCAGGATAATCTTGTTTCTACTCTCGGCTCGAAGTGTCGTCATCTAGTCCAAGTTCATCTCGTGCCAAAGACTTTTTTAAACGCTGCTACTGCTGCTAGCTTGTTGTGATTTATTAGTCAGTAGAGACAGATGCCGGGACTCATCTCAATTTTCTGATCGCTGTGTCAAACGTTGGGGTAGCGCAAATAGACTTTTTTTTTTACGGCCATAGACTTTTTTTTTTACGGCGCTGCAGAAGTGTTAAAACTAGGTGTTAAAACTGGCGTACATGATCTGACGCGGTGAAAGATTTAGTTCGCAGTCTCTGACATACATTGTAGGTCATGCTACCATGTGTGGTCTCTAGTACCATTTGACTTATACAGTAATCTGATGGTATAAGTAATGGGCATGTGTTTGACCCAACGTGCATGTATTTACAGCTGGGGTTGATATGTAAATGTCTTGCATTATCAGCGATAATCCACTAACCTTTACAGTTGTGTTGTGTTTTATTAGGCTGATTATAAGCCTTTTACTGTGTACAATAAAAGTGTGGAGTTACATTGTGACCCACACACTATGTTCAGTCACAAATACCAAAATAACTACATTCTATATGTTAGGTTTACTGAGCCCCATTTCTTATCTATCCCACCTGAGAGCCATCACAAACTTATCACTTTACTTTTGTTTATGTTAACTTTAATGTTGTGTTCAGGAAATATATAAAGATTAGGATTACAGTTATGAGCTCTTTGGTTGTTGTTAGTTCTTGCTGATGTGAGTTATGGTAAAGAAAGTTATCAAAATTAAACTATCGTTAATTAAATTAGATTTAGCCTTTAAGATAATGAGTTTATAAAATTATATCTTATTACAGACCCAGACGATGTTGATGGCGGCAGATCACAGAACAAAAATTCCCCCCAAGATGCCAACAGACCACAGAGGCCCAAGACCCCACTAGATGGTGGTCGTTCTAAAACTCCCACAGTTAACAGCGGTCTGGGCAGCCCGCGGCCAGGCTACATGGACATGCAGCAGGGGAGAAGAGACTATCAGGACATCAACAAATTTAGCAACCATTCCCGTGCTGATGTGGATGGGAGTAACATTGGCAGGCCTCCACCTGCACCAAACAGGCCAGAGTTTTTCCCTCGTTATGACTCAAGGGTCAGAGGAACTGATCCCCGGGATCCATTCCTTAGATCGTATGGATCTTCAGTCGCCCCATCCATGCAGAACAACACCAATGGGGATGACAAATGGGCTGGTCGAGATGTCAAGCCTGGCCAGTTCCGAAGCAGAACACCCGGCCCAGAAATGATGGCTAGAGGTGGCCCAGGGCCAGACTACACGAGCCGGCCTGAAGTACATCGGCCAAAAACTCCCACAGCAGCAGACATGCGCAACAAACCTCCCATGTCCAGCCACTCGTACGGAGCGGGGGATTTTAGAACTAGTGGGCGCTACACACCCAACCCATCCTCAGAGCTAGGTCGCCAGTACAGATCACCCTACCAAGAATACGCTCGCAACTGGCCAGATTTTTCCTCCCCCCCTACACAGCGGCGCTTTGAAGCTTTTGAAAACTCTTCCCTCAACAGAAGCTATGCGGGTGAATTTGCAAGGCCCTCCCCATTTCAAAGCTCCATAGGACCAGGGAGGCCCATGCGACAAAGTACCTCTTTTGAAAGTGAGAACCCAGCGCCCAGCAGCATTACCAGGGTGCCAAGAAAGCCACCCCCCCACCCAGCATTCCAAGCCAGATCACAGGGTGGGGGTATACCTGAAGAAGGGCAGGTCATTGAGATGGCTGTCACTTTACATAGACAAGAAAGCGGCTATGGATTTCGTATCATTGGTGGGACTGAAGAGGGTTCTCAGGTAAGTCAAGTTTGTTTCTATAAACAAGGAAATACTGGACTAATCTGATAGTAAATGTTTTGTTGGGAAGCACTAACTTTCACAGATTTTCTATCTGTAATAGCATTATGTGTTTGTTGTTTCCTTTTGGATTTTCAGTTAATTTTTATCTTTGAATATGCCATGCTTAGATAGACTTGTGGTGTGTACTTCTGTTTGTATTTGCACCATTGTTAATGAAGTTGTGTAGACAACACACAGTAAATTAGTGTTGTGTTTAATATAGTTAGACCAGCAGTAGATGGTTTCATAATATGATTTGTTTAGATCAGCAATAGATGGGTTCATAATATGATTTGTTTAGACCAGCAGTAGATGGGTTCATTAGATTAGTTTAGACCTGCATTACAAGAGTTGATTATGCTTGCTTTGTTTAAACCAGAATCAATAGATGGGTTAATTACACTTGATTTGTTTAGACCAGGATCAATAGAAGGGTTAATTACACTAGGTTTGATTAAAATAGTGATTGTGGAAGTTTTTGTTTATATTCCACTAGCTGTTGTGTTATTTATTTGGTTTATATTCCACTAGCTGTTGGGTTATTTATTTGGTTTATATTCCACTAGCTGTTGTGTTATTTATTTGGTTTATATTCCACTAGCAGTTGTGTTATTTATTTGGTTTATATTCCACTAGCTGTTGTGTTATTTATTTGGTTTATATTCCACTAGCAGTTGTGTTATTTATCGTACATGTTTGCCCTCCACAATTGAGCATGTCTAGTTCTCTCTGGCTTCAACACACAGAGCTTGCACCTGTTGTCTGTGTGGTTTTTTTACCTTTCCACTTTCAGCTTAGATAGTGTACAACATTCTACACTGCATGGCTTTTAAAATGGCAGAAAATGATAATGTAATGGTTGCAAAGATAAGGAGAAAACGGGACAGTTTTGCCAACATTTCCACCCAGATTAAACTGTATTTATGGAAGTGATAAGTTTTATTTTATTCACCCTTATGTTTGGTTCATTCATTCAAGTAGAGAAAAATTTATAAGTTGTGCTTTCATAGTCCATTTTAAGCGATGTTGTAATGTGATGTTTTTTTTTTGTCTTTATACACAGTGATTCCGTTTGTTTTTATTGAAGTGATTTCCATTTTCCTCTCTGTTTTGCTTGTAGTTGTTTTTGCCAGATACTACAATTAAAAAGTTTGCCAAGTTTTTTTTCCCTTCATAGACTAATTTCTTAAAAATTCTTAAACTAGCATAAGCTTTTAGTTATTGTAGAGATGGTTCACCAAAGGTTGCAGAATTTCACTAGAATGGAAGCACGTGAAAACCCCCTGTGTTTTTGGCATTAGTTTTCCAAGTTTGTTATAAAACTTCCCCCTGGGAGTTGTGTTGCTACCTGCTGTTTACTCTGGTGGCCAACCAAATTGCCAGCTCCCTCAGGCTGTAGGTAGGTGTCACCTGCTGAGACCAATTCATGCTGCAGGGGAGAGGAATGTTCACATAATTGCTTTATCTCTCTTTGTCTGTACCAGCTTGTTGTTTTTTTAATTGTTTGATTATCAGAATATTTACACACCCTTTCCCTGTACAAATTCCAGAAATTATTGTGGAAAAATTAAATTCCAAATTATCGAGTATTTATTTCATACTTGTGTATATTTTGAACAAAAAAAATCGAGAGGATTATTAAAGTTTGTGTTTATTTACTGGTGACTTATTTTGTTAGAAATTTCTAACATGATTTCTGTTACTTCAATAAATATATCGTTAAATGAAATAAATAGGAATTTATTAAAAGCTTGTTAATAGAATTATAATGACTATTAAAAGTCAGAAACTTTAAATTAGCTTTGTTTTTAACCTCAAATTTAAGTTTTTTCATTTAATGAAAATAACAAAGAAGAACTGAAGTTATTCTCTAATTAAATATAGTACAAGTTATTTATGTTGAGTTATGTATTAATATAAATATATTGATTGGGAACTGTACTGACCATCACACAATCTTGAGGTCAAAGAACTAGATGAACTCTACTTCACCATTTTAAAGGACTTTCAGTTCAGAACTGGAACTTTTTAATACAAAAATTGCAACTTAAAAAGACATTTCCAACTCTCTCTTTAAAAGTTAGTTTTTAAAATATTTAGGCATTGAATTTAGTTTGAAATTCCTTTAATGGAAGGCGTACAGTAACCTGTTTTAGTAACTATTTAATTGCTGGTGGTACACAACAAAACTTCTCCCAGCTCAACTGTGTAGTCTGGTCTCCTTGTTTAAAGCAAACAAAAAAAAATGTTTTTGGCAACCTTTCAATCTCTGGCAGCATCATTGGGCTTTTAAAAAGTTTTTTACTTGCTATATTTCAACACTTTGGCTTAAATATGTGAGAACAATTTCAGGTCTTTTTTTTTAAAGGTAGAAAAATAAAAGGGGTAAAGCAGGTATTTTAGGGTGATAATAAAAGCAATGAGGACAGCAAGATGCCTGTAATTAGTTTTTATGTGTTCTGGTTAAATGAAAGACAAAAAAAGTTATCACAAGTTTTTTTGAACTAAGTAATCAAAGGGAGGCAAATATAGAAAAAGTTCTCTTATAAAAAAAGTTTGCTTCAGCTTCAGTATTACATTTTTTCCCCTACAACTGTTTTAGTACTGCTTTAACCTTGGTCTTGCTTAATTTCTACTACACTGTCTTTAAGTTACCTGAAAGTTAGATCACAGGGTGCCAAGCAGGTGTATTGTTTAATGTGAAAACCCTCAATTTGAATCAATTAGCTACCTGATGAAACTCACTTTAGATAGAAGTGCAGCCTAAATAAAAACAATACTAATTGTCTCAAGGGAAATAAGTTGATGGCTTTGAGCTTCTGTATAGCGCAATGTTCAACATCATGTTTTGAATACTCATAGCTATTCACTTTCCTCTATGTGGTTTTTTTAGTTGTCTGTGGTGCCAATGAATAATATATAGAGTTTTTTTATATTTAAATTAATTTAACATTACTGGATTAAATTATCAATGTTAGCCATTCTTTTTTTCTTCTTCTTTTTTTTTTTTTTTTATCCCATTCAGATTTATAGCTGAATATCTGATAAATGTACAATGCCGTTTATTGTTCAAATATATATTTAGGTTCTTGCTTAATGCAGGCTTACAGTTGGTAATCTAGACTTGTTAGAATTGAGCATTCGCATGCTGTGCTAGTGAAATAAAGAGAGTGGTTGTTGTACTTGCAGGTATCTGTGGGCCACATTGTCCCGGGGGGAGCTGCTGATGTTGACGGCAGGCTCAGGCAGTTTGATGAGATCACTCATGTAGATGGGAACAGTGTCCTCAACGCCTCTCACCATAGAGTCGTTCAGCTCATGACCAACGCTGCCCTCAATGGCAGAGTAACATTGTCTATTAGAAGGGTATTAGGACCAGGTAATTATGGCTTTAGATCAACCATAGCTACACTTAGTAAATTCTCCTATAGATGAGTTGCTTTCCCCAGCTATCAAGCAACATCTTTCCAGGGTTTAAACTAAGGACCTTTTGGTTAAGCAACTATGAGCTTTATCAACCAGACCGCGGTGACCCCATACTTGTATATAATTATATACAAATAAGCCTACAATTGTATGTGTTCATATGTGTTTATATGTGTTTATGAATATGTTTATGTGTACAGTTACATCCCCCCCACACACACACCTCACACACACAAACACACATAAAATCTAACCAGTCACATTTTGTTTACCCTCAGATCTAGGCAATGGCCCCCAGTACCCTTATGATGTTGTCGTGTCCCGCCGAGAGAATGAAGGCTTTGGATTTGTCATAATTTCATCAGTCAACAAGGGAGCCAGTGTGGATGAGTTTATTGGTAGGTCCTGACCCCAGCCACCCCAGGCTGGTCATTGTACACTTCTACATCAACATGGCATGCCATCATACTTAGATTTGTCTCTTCTATCATCCAGCTTTGGTTCAACCAGCCATTTTTTGCACCACGTCTGTTGTAACTTGTTTAGAGTGTTCATGAGCAGGAATCTGTAAACATTCATCAAGGCAAACTGTTACCTACATTGTTGTGGATAACTGCACACACTATTTGATTTTGATTATTTGAATGTCTTTGTTGGTTGGATTTGTGTGGTTTTTTTTGTAATTTAAAAGAATCATTTTTCTCAGTAATACATTACTTATATTCTTATGACACTAAAAATTAAAGCTATACATTTATGAAGGCAATGAAGGGCTATTGAATGGTACGAAAAATGTAATTTGTGTCATTACTGTGTTGGCTGTGTTTCCCCTGATTTTATTCATGATGTACTTGATAAAACACCACTTTCAGATGGCAGTGATATTCATTCGGCCCAGGCAGTTGTCTGCCCCTGGATCGGTGAGCCATTTTGCAACTGTGGGGTTATTGTTTCATTATTGTCACACTCACCAAAATAATACTTTTCTATCCATAAAATTATTGTGACAGTAACACTGAATTTGTCTTTCTGTCTTCCCCCATCAAAAGGAAACCCCTAACTTGTGTAAACCCCTAAAAATTAACTTTCCGTATTTTGTAGGTTGTAAAAAATTATTTGCATCACTCAGACAGTTATATGTGCTCATCAACAAAAAAGTGAGATTAATTGGATGTTCATAAAAACATGTCCATCTATTTTAAAGAAAAAAAACTACTGTTCTTTGACAACAGCAGAAAGACATGAACTAGTCACAAATTTTTATTTGCTTTGGTTCCGGAGAATTATAGCAGACTGCACATCATATAATTTCTGCCTTGCTGCCTAGTTTTCTTCTCTCCTGTTTTAAGCATAATTTATTTGCATAGCTTTTTTTTCCCACATTTTCTAAATCTGAATTTCAATTCATTTCATAATAATTTTCTGTTTTTTTTTTTAAATTTTTATTATAAATGTGTTGCTTTTTAACTTTTAAAGTTACACCAAGTTGTAGCCATTTTTTCAGTGTTTTCTTAACATTTTGAAAATTTTAAAATAACCTTTCTTTTTTTTTTTTAAATACAAAAATTTGTAGGTATTTACATAAAAAATATACATTAATGATTAATGGTATAAAAAAGTATTCAGCCTATGTTATTATCGGTTCCCCTCTCAAGCAACTGCAGTGCTAAATATATTCAGCTTTCATGCCAGCTGTGATATTTACATGTCAGGCAATGTTGACAGATGAAATGACAAGCACTGTTGTTGTCTCCTATAGCCTCTATAGCTGACACTTGTCCTGTGTTGTTGCTCTAACATAAACAATATAAACATTGTTTTCTTAGTTTCCCTGCGGGTTTAAAAAAAATTTGCCATCCAATCTGTATGAATTTGTTAAAAAATAAAACAGCCATTCAATTCTTACTTTTCATTAAAGTTTGGTTGGTTAGGAAAAATAAACCACTTAGCCTAGAGTGTGTTGCATTGTTGTAAATACCTAGAACAGAATATGTGTAGTGATCAAATGAATTAGACTGCATACAAACTTGACCTCATGATATAAAATCAGACAGATGGACATGCATACTAGACCAGATGAGCTAGTAAGTTAGACCAGTTTGTTCTGATAAAATCGTGACGCAGACAATAATTGTGTGTTGACTGTTGTTGCTTACTTTTTTTTTGCATGTCCTAGATGTGTTGTGTGTCAGCGGAATCTTCTGTAGACCACACTTTACTGTGTACTTAGACGTGTGTTGAGCTGTGTTAGCTCCAGCCTAAACTCTTGTGTAGTGCAGTGTCTAATCAGCTTTGTGTTTTCATATTGGAAGACTTTTAAAAAAACTTTTTACAGTCTGATCGTAGTGATGAAATGCCTAAATTGTTGTAACTAGTTTGAGGATATTGTTTTGTTGGACTGTAAAGGGTTAATAGTTTCCAGTTTTCACTGTTAGACCATTTTTTAAACCGTTAATTTAATAAAAGATTTTTATTTACTTCCAATTTTATCAGCTACTAAAAAAGTAGGAATAAAAAAAATAGTTATTGTTCAGGATGTTGTGTCATCCTATATTGGCAACTTGCTATAAGCTTGCCAGTTTGTACAGTCAAAATGTTGATGTGGTGGGATGTAACATGCTATTGGGCTGTTTGATATCTGTAGTATTCTAATTATATATCTGCACACATCACTAGCATGCTTGCCTTGTTTAAATGTTTTTAAAATGATGGTAGAACTGAAATAAGGAAATATCATGGCAGTAGGTATTCACTGGACCTCCATTCATAAACACAGCTAATTTTAATGATTGATTTGACCTTGAGTCTCTCCTCCAGTGTACCAGTAGATTGCCCAGTTTGTCCATGTACTGACCAGCGTTTGACCCCTCCCTCTTGCAGGTCACATCCAGGAGAACAGCCCTGCAGCCAGGTGTGGCAGACTTCACATTGGGGACAGGATCCTGGCGGTCAATGGGGTGGACACTTCAAACATGCACCATAAGGATGTGGTCAGTCTTATTAAAGAGTCAGGGTTTTCTGTTGCTTTGACCATTGGACCACCACCTGGTAAGTTGTCCAGCTGAATTATTGGACTTAAGACAGTTATAAAACTTGCCTTTAGCCGTTAAAAAGCACGCCATGTGGCCTTGCGTGTTATAAGTTATGTGGCTTGGCGCGCCTTAAGGGTTAACTAGTATTACAATGTAACGACTTAGACTTCATTCTTTTTTACTCCTTATGGAGCATATTGCCTCAACCATAAACTTCCATTTTATCCTGCCCCTTAAGAACTGTAAAAATCTATTTACTTTGAGAGTGTGTGTATTTAAAAATCTAAATGTCAATCTTTATGAACTTTTGTTTTACAGATGACAACTCAAGTACTACATCCTACAGGGTATGCTCCTTGTTCTTCACATTTGATTTACCTTTAAACAAAACAGTTCAGATTTTTAAGAAATTTTTTTTTTAATATATTATTTTAAAAAAAATGTTAGTTGTATGTTTTTTTTCTATTCAAATTTTTAATTTTAAAAAATCTTTGAATTTTTTAAACCTTAAATTTAATTTCTTATAATATACTTAGAAGCTATTGTCTTTATAGTTCATTAGATGAATGTTGCGACATTTTGAATTGTTTGTTGAAACATTTTGTTCTTTAACTATAATGTTAATTACAATCAGCAGAGTTCAGCTGGCTCCTCAGGAAATCCCCCTCCCTTATACTCAGTTGACAGACCTGACATGAACATTCAATCTTGGGAGAGGTAAAGTGCAGTTTATTATCTATGGGCCCGTTTCTGAACTATCACATGTAAAACATCGGCCATGATAGGAATTCACTGAGTTAATAGAGCAAATTAAAAAAAAAAACAACTCAACTTGAGATTCAATTAAAAAAAATGAAATTTGGTAATCTCTTTTTCCACCAAAGCAGTACGAATCCTATTTAATAATAAATATAGCAAGCTTCTATTTCTCAACTAAACATTTATATTGGTGGTAGTTTTCACTAAATGAATGTAACTTTATGATAAATAAAATGATTACTTAACTAGCATTAGTCTGGTGGATACATGGTTAAAATTTGTTGTGCTGTCTGCAGGAACCAGCCAGGTATGGGAAGAGACAGGCCCAGAACTCCCAGTAATCAGGTAACTTATTTCTTATTTTAAAAAAATAAAGATCCCTCTTCAGACCTAACAATCAGTCGGGCAGATGAAGTGGAGTTCATATGTTTCTTGACCTTAGCATATAAAGGGATTATGTGTCAGCACTATGCCCAGCTGCCTTTACTTTCCCTAACTTGAGTTGGGTGGACTCAGGGATGTTCCACTAACTTGAACCCGGGTTCGAACTCGAAACTATCGGGTTAGCTTCACCGCTAGGCCATGCCGTCCCATTTTTTTTATTTACTTAAATTTAATTGAGAAATTTGTTGTAACAAGAGCATCATGTGTCTATAATTTTGTTGGTATCGTTGCATTATTGTTCTAAGTATCTTGTGATTTTTACAATAGTATTACAAACATCTTTAGTTGAATCAATTTTGTATCTTTTGTGGTGATTGTTAAAATCAGTTATGTAAATATCTTGAGGTGAGTCCAAAAAGTGAAGCCATATCTTGTGTGTTTCAGGGGTCAGATGACAGTGGGGAAATCTACCAGGTGGAGTTACATCGTGGCTCTCGTGGCTTTGGTTTCTCCATCAGAGGAGGCAGAGAGTTCAATGCCATGCCACTGTTTGTGTTGAGGATAGCAGAGGACGGAGCAGCAGATCTTGACGGAAGGTTAAAGGTCGGGGATCAAATTCTGGAGATTAATTCATTCAATACTGACAGCATGACTCACACTGAAGCTATTGATATTATACAAAATGGTGGCCCTACGGTCAGGCTGCTAATGAGACGAACAAACAAGCCTCCTCCAATTTTCGGTAGGTTTTTTTTAAAGTTGTTGAGTCAATAAAAAAAAATTTGATGATAAAGTTATTTACCAATGTTGACTTAAATTAACCTGTTTGCGAAATAGCCTTTTTTTTCCATTTTTTTTTATTAATGGTTGGCTAGAAAATATAGAAAATATAGAATACTGTAAATGTTTTTTTTTAATTAATGGAAAGAGCAAGGTTAAATCAACGGCCTGAACTTTCAGTAATTTGCCTTGAACATAATCTTCAACAACAGTAAAAAAAATATGAAATACCTTTTTTGAAATATTTCCATTTTCTCTTTTTGTTTCAGATGGTCCGCCATCCTCACCTGGAGGTCTCTCACCAGGTAACATGTTCACCCCCAACATCCCACCCCTGGCTAACGGACCCATCAGCCACAGCTCCCCCCACATGGCCAGACGACAGCAGACACTCCCACCCCCTCCCCCAGACCTTCCGCACCCCAATGAATTTTTTCACAACTACCCACCACTTCCACCACCATCTCAACAGCATCTGAGGTTCAACAACTACTGAAGAGTTCTTTTAGTGGGTCAACCAGAATTTTCAACTACTGAAGAGCTCCTATAGGGGCCAACCTAAATCTTCCACTACTGAAGAGCTCCTATAGTGTCAACACTACAGATATCAACATTGGACTTTCTTCATACCCTCATTGATTTTATTGAAATAGTTTTCTAGAGCTGCAGTAGTGGCCTCCATGCTAAGCTTATGTGTTGATTTGTTGAAGATCTAGTGCCTATTAGAGTCAAGTATCTGTTGTCCCAAGTTATTTATTCAATATTTCCTTCTGTTTATATATACATATACTTAACTGCAAATATTTGCTGTACCAGATGGTGGGTGCATATTGATTCCACTTAATTGGGACACCTGTTAATTGGGGCAGCCGTCTATTTGGGTCAACTTTGTTAGGAACAAATCCAGACATTGCATTTTTTTTTCTATGCATATTAGTGCCAACTGCCTTATTGGGGCCAAACTAATCTGTCAGTGTGCCCTGATCAAGTGGAATAGACTGTACCTAGTATTTGAATTTAGCTAAATTAAACTTTCAGTTGTAAAATGACCATGTTGTGTATATATAATGTACACAAGAGCATCTTGTACCCAGAATGTACACATATTGATGCTGTACATATAGAATGTAAAATACATAAAGTATACAATTATCCTATGCATTTTTTGCCAACTTTTGTCAAAAGTGGAGTTACTAAAACTTTCATGCGGTAGATTTTTGTAATTATCTTGCTATTTTTCAAGCATATATAAATTCTTGAAATTCCTAAATCAGTTGCAGATATTTAAAGATATTTTTTGTTTTTTTTTCACCTTTGTGACCAAATTTTTGTATTCCCTGTTCATCATTGTGACCAACTGACCTTATAAGCTGCATTTGTTGCAAGCTTATGGATTTTTAAAACAGTGAATGTACCAGAGCTAGGACATTTTGGCCTGGCCCTGTGAATGGTTAGACAAAGCCAACTTACTTCATAGAAGAGTATCATAGTGTGTAAATAATTCCAGTGTGGTGCAAGCAGGGAGGGAGGACATCAAGAGATGATGTAGTGAACATTTAGTGACTGACACAAAGACTTTTTTTCCTCAAACATTGTGAGTTGAAACAGATGGTGGTCTCCATGTTCTAGAAAGATGATAGACTTTATAAGCAGTGAGTTCATCGCTTGTGACAGACAAATGATCAAACTATGCATGACTTTATTTCACTGTGTATTTTCTGTGATAGTTTTGTCTCCTACTGCCTTCCATCTTGAAATGAGTGAATCAAAATATGTAAAGATTGTTGAAATCCCTTTCCTTTTGATTTCATAGAGTGGACAGATTGACCTGTCTTAACTAACCAGACATAATCTATTGTTTTTTTGTATTTTGTATATTATTTCTTTGTGACCAAATGCTTTTTTTACAACTTAAGTCATTCTTGACAGAGTTTTATTCTTGCTTTATAGAAAAAGGAATTGAATAATCAGTTCAACACACACAGATGCTTTTAGGAAGGAATGTATTAAGGAGTTTCTTCTTGATTAATAAACCTATATATATTTCAACAACTAAAAAAAAAATTCACCTGCTTTTCAGCAATGAAAGAAATAGTTGTTTTCACCACATTTTCCTGCTTCTTTCATTAACGTATATCTTTTTCCTGGACTTTAAACTGTTCTCTAGCACTAGATTTTTTTTTAATTCTCAAAAAAATGTAAAAAAAAAAACTCCTTAGAAAAAATGTTTTGCGCTGACATAAGAGTACAAAGTGTTTATAGCATTTAATGAGTACACTGTTAACTTGCCAAACATGTAGTGCACTCTTTATTTTTCCTCACAAATAGTTTTGGTCATTTAAATTATATAATCAATTTTTTATTTTTTAAATGTGGTAATCAGGCTGTATGCAATACTTAAACTTGTACTTTAATTTTACTTTAGATATAACTTGCCATTTAGCAGCCTACTCAGTCATGTTACACAGCATTAATTGCAACTTACTCTAGTGGGCTTTTTTCTTTCTGTTAATTTATCATCCAAGAAAACTTGTGCTATCTTTTATGGGTTTTGAGTTTGTTTTTATAAAATTTCTCAGCAATGTTATGTGGTTTAAAATATTTTAACCAAGTGAACTGTTACAAAATCATTGGCTAAAATGTCATTTTTTAATCTTCCCATCCACAAATATTTAGCCTGGTGAGAGTTTTTGGTTTTAGATGTTTGATTTACTGTGTACAGCCCAGCATTTAACAAAATATTCTTTATTTTTGAAAACAGTTTTATATAATAAAACTGTCAACATTGTGAAATTAAAATGAGGTTGTGTTTTAGACAATGAGTGACATTTCTTTTGACCGTCATTTTATTTAAAACAAATTTTAATCACTTTATCTTATGGGTTGTGAATCAAAAAATTATTTTCTAGCCATGGTTTTCAACACTAGTGACATCCATGGGTGTGTCAGTTGTAAATTAATTTAACTTAAATTGGCAGTGTACTTAATTATTTTATTGGCTGCAGCCGCAACTAATTATTTGAAAAAGCTGGTCTTTAACATCCGACTGCTGTTCTTGTGGTGGAGCTTTGTGATGCCATCATTTACATATTAACACTTCAATCTGTATATATTATCATTTGTAATTGGAAGGCTTGAATGTCTTGTTTTAATTGTGTCTGCATGCTCAAATGTTAGAAGATACATCTGTAAGTTGTACATTCAGTTCTAATCATTTGTCTATAGACCTACCCCCCACACAGTTGACACAGCTTGTAAATAGTCATTTACACCATTAAACAATAAATCAATATATGATGTACACAAATGATAGATTTTGTTTCTTTTATTGTGTCTGTTGACTTGCTCTCAAGTGTTTTGCTCTATATGGTAGTAAAATCTTAAAACAAATGCGTAGTTTAAAATCACAGATAATTTTAGTATAAAATTCAAAACATGTAGTAAAATAATGAAAATTATAAAATGTATGTACAGTTTTTTCATGTAAAGAATGTATTAATTAAAATAGGAGTAACGTGAAACATACCCATATATATGTAAACAAATATCACATTTTAAACCTTATCTATTGTAATGATAAAATCTATTCCCAGTTCAAGAAATAAAGGTTATGCAAGAAAACTACAAAGTAAAAATTATTAAGTATCACCATCTTAAAAAAAATCATCAAAGCTATTATTACACAACATTGTGGATTTTGTTTCTTAAAATAGCTGTGTAAATCATTAAGCCAATTAACATTTTCTCTTTCTAATGTGCTAAATTATCACTCAATTTACTTTTAAATTTGTATTTGCTGCCAACAACTTATTCAATTATTTGCAAAGAAAATTAACAAAAACTTCCTAATTAGAAGTTTAATTGAATCTCATTCAATAGGCAAAGGGAGTTTACCCTAAACAAGCAAAATACTCAAGTTTCATATCAAAACCGCTGCCTTTGAAAAACAATTTAAAACAGCAGATTACACATAGATTGCAATGTATGAAGTAACATGATGTGGAAGTTTGTCTCAACATACAAGAAAAAAAGCCTACTCAATCATTCACCACAATGAGCTATTATCTGCATGTACCATTGATGGATTACCAAGCAAAGTAATACTGCAATTCTTCCTCCTCCCTGGATGCTTGATCTGCTCCTTCATCCTCTTTCTTTTTCAGTAGTGGGGGTTCTGATCTGAATACTAGTTTCTTGCCATGCTGCAAGAACAAATGATTAGATGAGAATTTTAAGACCTACACATTTTATTAGAAGAGCTCTCTCAAGGGAGACAACAATTGTCATGTTTTAGAATGAACCAGACAGTTATTTTTTTTAAATTATTTATTGCATACATTTATTTAAGTTAACTAAATATTTAAAATACTAAATAGTTCCAGTTAAAATAACTAGTGGAAATATATATTTAAGCTAATGAGCAGGATACTACTTGTGGAGATATATAGTTAAGCTAACTAACAAGAAAACTACACTATACTAACCTTCTTTTTGGGTTCTGCTTGAGCTCTCTCTAATGCCTTTTTGACTCTCTCCTCCTGGTGTATTCTCAGCTGTTCCATCTTCTCTTCTCTCATCTTCAGTCTCCTCTCTTTATCTTTGGCCTGAATTTTTAGATACATAACTTGAGTTTTAGTTGATTTAACTTTGGTATAAAAACTCATTTTTTGTAAAACAACATTTTTTACACACAATTTCAGACAAATAATTGACAATACAAAAAATAAACAAGACTGACAAAAATCAATAAATGAATAATTATAACCTAAGTTTAGTCTGTATATAATTAGAATTTTTTTTGATGTGAACTCTTTGTTAAAAATAATTCTACTAAATAATAATAGAATAGAATGAATATTTTAAAAGTAAATACTGGACAGTGGTTGGTTCTCACCTTTTCGGCAGCTTCAACTTTATCTTGTGGCATTGTTTCTATCATTTCAAATAGCTCTTCTAATCTGTTTTCTATGTTTGTCAACATTTGAAGTGTGCTGTAAAATAAAGGCACAATCTCAACCTGACATTTGTAATATTACGTACAATTAAAGCTAAAATCCAAATAAAATATTTTGTATTTTTATATTTATGTAATATTGTGTAAATTAAAGCTAAAATGAAAATAAAAGTAATGGTTATGTAGTTACTGTACTTATTTTACATAACATAATCTCCTATCAATACTATAGTTTTAAAAGAAAGGTTTTTATTGCAATAGTTACCTAATATTAGCTTCATTATCACCTATACAGTTCCTATAGACTTCTTCAACTTTTTTGTTCAGGTCAGCTAGCCTCTGTTCTTGGTCATCATCTGCTTTGAACTCTCCATAATTGAACATTCTGTTCATGAAAAAAACATTCTTACTGTTATTACTAACGTACACTAAAATATTTTCGTTCATACATTAAAATACAATTAATTTATCTAAGAATACTAATGTGATGACATATTTATAATTTTAATTCTTCACATACCGAGCTTTTACTTTCAGGTCAGCAGCTTTAGCCTCTTCCTTTTGTATCTGAGCCTGAAGTCTGTCAATTTGTTCTTTAAGTGTTTTTGTTTCTTTTTCCCTTTGAAAAAAAAAATCATGTACATTTTTTTATGAGAACAAAGTACACCAAAAATTGTTCTGGCTACTCAGAAATGCAAACCTTATAAGCAAGTTATACACTGTTTGAAAGTGTTAAAATAATAAGGAAACTCTTTTGATAAAATATTGATATAATCAGTCCTCCATGATAAGGAAGGTAGCTACATTTCTTTACTTGTTTGGAAAAAAAATGGTGAATACACAGGTCATGTTTAGCTATAACTGAGCAAGTTTTATACCTAAACAGAAAACACTTTTAATCACAATGAATAAAAACAATGAAAACCTTAAAACACAGCTTACATTTTTATTTTTGTTTGTTTTATTGTATTTTTCATTTCTTCCAATGCCTCTTCTGTTTCTTGACTATTCTGAATTAGCGATAAATTTTGTTCCTCTAATTCAGCAAATATCTCTAAAAGCTGATGGGGATCTGTAAAGTATAATTCCATCTCCTAAAAAAGAAGCAAAAGTGTCAGGAAAATTTTGCATTTATTTCAAATTAAAGATGCCAAAGCTATTTCTGTCTAAGAAAACAACAGATCTATTTTACAAAATGTAACTAGTAACATACCTCATCACTGTCTTCCATTTCATCAGAATCATCTAACTCATCAGCTTTTTTACTTCAAATAATAAACAAATTAATCTTTTGATTCAATAAATAATTGTTTCATAATTATACTGTTATATTGGTTACATTAATTGTTTGTGCTCATTTTCATTTAATTAATGTTCTAAGAAATATGTTTTTTCATGTTGAATATCATTATAATTTTTAATAGTGGTTAAATAGCTTACTCTTTGCTTTTCCTCTTTTCAGCTTTATCCGAGGACTTTAAGCTTCCTCTCCTTGTGTTTGGTTTGCTTGTTGGTGTCTTATCAATGGATTGTCTTTTAACAGTCACCCTGTCACGTTCTTTTAACTTTTCCTCTTTTCTTCTTGCTCTGTCTTTTTTTCTTTCTTCTTGAATTTCCTGAGAAATTAAACATTTTGAAATTATTTTGTCTCCTCTCTATTTGACAATTAAAAAAACTGCAATGCGATACAAATTATCAATGTGAATTCAAAAACAAGCAATGGCTGAATAGAATGGTGATAGGGGTGGACAACTACACCTTCTATGCTCTCCCCATCATCACTGAATGGCAATCCCTCCACTTTATACCCCTAGCATAACACATGCATGCATAAATAATTCAACATCCCTGACCCATGGCAGATGTGACCAGTGATGTCCAGTCTACTCACACACCTTGAGCTATGACCAGTGAATAACAAGGCAGACACCACAGCAATGTATCTACATGAATATAGATATGCAGGCCATTTCTTATAAGCAAATTATGCTATCTTTTGTATAAATAAACCCTCTAGCTAAACACTGCCTCGGTTGCAACTCTACTCCATAAAATTGAACCCAGTAAATAAATAGTTTCTGTGCTCAGTATGCCTTACCATAGAATGCAGACTAGAAAAAACTATTGTTTAACAAATTATTTTTATTCAAGAAACAAACTGCAGTAACAAAACTAAAAAGCCATCACTATATGGACAAAATAAAAAAAATCTATTAAAAAAAAACAACCCTTAAATTGCTACAAAAGTATGAAAACACCCAACAGTTCTAGTGATTCTTAAGTATATGTAATTTAGAAGAATACATGATTTACTACTGACAAATTTTGACACAAAGTATAATATGTTCAACTTACAGGGGGTATCAATGATTCCAAAAATGCTCTATACAACTGGTATTCTTTGAGTGTGTCCTCATACTTAGAAATTTCTGACTTGATAGTCATCATCTGTGCATTAATCCTTTTTATTTCATTAACTTTTTCCATCTTCAGTTTTGCCTCAGTTTCAGCTCTGTCATTATAGAAGTCATTTAGGTTTATGCTCTTAACGTTCTTTTAATTAATATAAAAAAAGTAATTTTAATCTATTAATGTTAAGATACATATTACTGCAGTTTTAAAAAAATCAAATCAAACTTTAATTGAAAGAATTAAAATAGCAACTTTTATAAGAACATTCAACAGAAAAATGTGCTTAAACTAACATTTTAATAGCTTCCACAGAATTTTTATCATTTTCTTTCAAAAACTCATCAAACAACGCAGCATCCTCTTCTAAGTACTGCTCTGCTAATTCAAGTTTTCTCTCTTCTGCCTGTGCTATCTCTTCAAGTTTTCTCATCTCATCCCTTTTTACACCTAAGGAGTACTGTAACAAAATTTTGTTTAAAAATTATTCAAGTGTACTATTTATATATAAAGCTCTTCGATTATCAGATAATACATAAAAAAAAATAATATTAAATTTACAAAATGACATTTGAATTAAGAAAATGATACTATAAAAAATACCTGAACTAAAAACATTTCTCGCTTCTTTGCAATATACTCTGAAAGGGACTCTTTTTCTACATGACGATCTACAAAGTGAAATAAGCACAATAAGTTTTAATGAGGATTATTATAATTTATAAAACAATTATTGCTTATATACACTATTAAAATTTTGAATGCAGTAGAGCATAAGGCAGAAAAGATGTAAGTTAAAGCCAAAGTATTCTATCTCTGTTTAAAAGTTACGAAAGTGAATGAAGCAGCTTATTTACCTCTAGTAATTGCTATTGTAAACTGTGGATCATCTTTTACAGCTACAGCTTTATCACTTTCAACTTCATCATCTGAGTCTGACTCAGGAGGATGAATAAGAGAAGCTGGTCTAAAACACACTCGAGAAGCATAAGTGGTCTTTTCATGAACTTTTAATTCACGTTGCCGCATACGCTCCTGTTAAAAGATAAGTCATCATCAGAGTAATTTAATGTTATGGGATGATGTGATAATGTGTACAGTGCACTATCAACAGCATTGCAGTTAGTTCCTGTCTTGAGTCTATACAGTGATTGGAAAAGTAAAATTGAATGGACATGATACAAATTTCATCACACAAGTGACCCATGACCACCGTCATGTTGGAATTAAATTTGAATTTAAAAAACATTGTGCCCTACCTCAAACTTTTTTTGCTTTTCCTTGTCACGTAATAAAAATATATCTGTATCAGGAGGCATTTTGAATGGATTTTTCTTCATACGAGAACTTTCTGTGAAATAAAATGCAATGGTATCAGTTCCAACTAATCATTAAAGCTAACTTCCCTATATCCTTTTTTAAAGGATGTCTTGTCCATCTTAGTTTTGGAAAAAGCCTGTTCGGATTAGTATTTTACAATTAAAGATAGCAATATAAATATTTTCATTATTATATGGGCCCATATAAGGAGGAAATATGAAAGCTCCACCTGATCCATTCATAAGCTGACCTCCCTTACTTTGCTGCAAGAAATATTTCTAAGATATGTTCAAACAACATGATTAATGACATTTTTTTTTAAATGGTGAAAAAAGATCATTGAGCTAACTCACCAGATTTTGATGTGACACCAGAAACTGTTAGTTTTGGCATGTTTGGAACAGAAACTTTACCATCACCTGAGTTTTAAAAAGTAGTAAAATTTAAGCTGACACATAATATTCAATTTGGTATCTCTGTGTAGACTGTAGACTATCTAGCCTGCTTAAACAATCTCAATTCTAACACCTTAGTGAAATAAAATTTGTATCTTGAATAATAATAACAATTAGCTTCTAAATGAGATAAAATAAAAAGGTAATATTAAAAATAGAACTGGTCACTCTAGACTTGTATTGGCCCACTGTGACCAACACTTTCATTTTTACTATTATATGTATAAGTTAAATCAAAATTTGGCCTACTTGGGACTTTTACTGTTGAGTCAGAACTTATTAGCTTTGGAACTTCTGTTTCTGCCATTTTGTTACTAGATCTTTGGACTAGCTGTAAAGAAAAAAATCTGAATTATTGAGGATACTCATAATTATTAAAGATATAGACTCTTCCAAAAATAGGTATGTTAGGTGTTTAGTAGTATTGTAATCTGGGGTTGGGGCTAGGGTTAGCATTGAAATTAGAAAGCCATGTGTGTATTTTCAGAAAACTAACACCCCCCCCCTTTAAAGAAGATTCTTTTATATTAATGATTAATGTCTCGACACTGGGAAAAAAAAATCCCTCAAAACACTGGTATAAAAAAATCCCCCAAAAATAAAAATTTACGCCCATAACATACTACTTACTACAACTCTCAAATATTTAGTAATACTTTACTTTAGGGCCTACTTATTTATTACAAATTATTAGGCCTAGGCCTATATTTATTATATTGGTAATCTATCATTTTAGGTACGTAAAATCGCCCGCGGCTAGTAATGTACGAAACAGTTACCTCATTGTCAAGGCTTTAATAGAAGTATATTGTGATATATTTGTGTCAAATATTATAGATAAATGAATAATAAACCTAAATCAACGGCTAAATATATCAATATAGCCGAGAAACTAACTTTAAACAGCAGTGTTTGCTAGCAGGATTTGCTATATAAAAAGCGACCATCTGTAAGTTAGAGTGGCTTCCCCTGAATCTTGAGCTATAAGTTTGCAATAAAAAAAAATAAACAAGATGGCTGCTATAGTAAATGAGCCATGGTTGCATCTGTTGGAAACATCGCTAGTCTTCATTTATTACTGAAAAGTTAATTCAGTTGTTTAAAAACAGGTACATAAATGAAACAAGGGAACATTATTGTATTTTTTAAAACATAAATCCTCCTCAATATGTGAAATAATTATTAAAATTTAAGGAGTCACCTGTTTTTCACATTTTACATACTTAAAACGATAGATTACCCTTATATAAATATATTTAATACATTTGCATTCATCATTTAATTTACTTTATTTATTATTATTAAATATTAATTGAATAACTGGGGCTTACTAGACTAGGGCCAAACATTTTTTAAAACTTATTTTAAATATTTTTTTGTAGGGCCTAGATCTCTAACTCTAGATCTAGAATATCTAGTCTAGTAAGTAGATCTAGATCTAGGCCTAGTAGTAAAAGTAGTAAAGTACCACTAGAGTCTAGACTAGGCCCTAACTATACGTCTACTAGAATCTAGATCTAGCTACAGTATTAGCTAAGGCTAAGCCGCTGTAACTGTAAAGTTTACAGTGTAACTGTAAACTCCTGTAAACAGTAAACACGGAATAAAATGAAATAATAAATTTCTATTGTCACTACACATACGTATCTAGATCTATCTATCTTTCTATCTATACATACTAGATCTATATATTGAACAGTGTGGAAAAAAAAACTCAATGGCAATTAAATGTATCTATCTCTAGTTATAGATAACTTTCTATACAAGTGTGGCATCCATTTTATCTCTATAGCAACTAAAGTAAGGGATATTACTCTAATAAATACTGTGCCTCGTGTAAAAGTTCACGTTCATGTAGTCCGTGTTATTGTTTAGGATTACATTTAATGTGTAAAAACATTTATGAGTATATAACATTTTAAGAGTATAAATGATAAAAAGCAATCAGAATTGTTATGTTTAATGATAAAATAATATAAACTCACTAAAACGATATTCTGATTTAAAAAAAAATCAATTATTTCCAAGAACTATTTTGTTATTGTGAATAGTAGGTGACACAATGATCATTTTCCCGCGAAAAATATATACGCCAGTCGTCAACAGTAGTTTCCACACATTTTGCTTAGATAAATAAATAAATAAAATAAATAATATAGAGGCCGTAATCTACTATTTTAATTACTTGTCTATATCTAGCCAAATAGTTTAATCTCCTAAAATGGCTGTAAGTAGATCTAGTAATTTGATTTTTTTTCATAGCAAAAAGTAAATTTCTAGATCTAGATAAAAGGCGCTTGCTTTGTTCAGTTTTAGTTTTAGTAAATTTTTTTAGAATTTTAGTGCATTTGACATGTCATACGCACTGTCATGACTCATTGACTGTCACTGTACTCAGTGTACTGTAAGGTCTACGTGTTGCTGTCTTAGTGTAACTTAACTAATTTTACTAGAAAATCTAGATTTTATATGCTGTACTGTGGGATGATATTTATTAATTTTGTGTTGTAGGATGAATCCTCTGATGCTGATCCTTTCTCCACTGCAAGCAGTCCTGGCCGTGCACGTGAAAGAGAACCCTTAACATCAAGTCCAGGTCGAGATTTGCCACCATTTGAGGATGATTCTGAACTTCTTGGTGATGATGACCCTGATAGAGAAGAAGAGGAAGAGGGTGAAAACCTATTCGGAGATGAAATGGAGAGGTGAATTACTAGATCTAGGCTTCACTTTGGGTTGTTGGCCTAAAACTAAATAGTTTAAAAAAATGTTAGCTTGATAATTTTAAAATCCATTGCTTATTACATGTTTTTATCGTAGAGATTACCAGGCTATCCCTGAGTTGGATGTGTATGAAAATGTTGGCATTGACACTTCTGAGTACTCTGACATCTCAGAGACACAACGTCAGGCAGCAGAGCGAGAAATTCGTGATAGGGAGAGAGAAGAGGGCATTCGTGCTGGTCGCATGCGGAAAGGGCTATTGTATGGTAATGATTGTTTTCCAGTTTTCTTTTGAGATATTAGACATTTTAGAAAAAAATTCTGTAACTGAAAGACTAATGCTCTGTTAAAATTTTAAACAGATGACTCTGATGATGAAGATAGACCAGCAAGAAAGCGCAGACTGGCAGAGCGTGCTGCTGAAGGTGTTGCTGCAGAAGATGAAGAAGAGGTCTGTTTCATCTACTGGTTAAATGTAATAATTCTTAATTCATTGTTTATATGAATAATCATGAAGCTTTTTATGTTTTAGATGATTGAAAGTATTGAAAATCTGGAAGATATGAAAGGACATTCTGTAAGAGAATGGGTTGCAATGCTTGGTCCAAAAACTGAGATTAAACATAGATTCAAGAATTTTCTACGAACATATGTCGACCAGAAGGGTTCTAATGTTTACAGGCAGAAAATTCAGCAAATGGTAGAAGGTGAGAATTGTGCTTTTTAAACAAACTTCTATGGTCATTAGTATCAATACATTTTTTCAGGAATACTTTTATCAGGAATTAATTTTATTATATTTTAATGCCAGGTAACAAGGAGAGTTTAGTGATTGACTACAATATGTTGGCATCAATGGAACAGGTTCTTGCATATTTTTTGCCAGAAGCTCCAACAGAAATGCTTAACAATCTTGATGAGGTAATGTAAAAAATGTAAACTAGATTTTATTATATTAAAAGTTTTTTCAATCTTTTGGCCTGCTGGTTTTCTAATGTATTCTTATGTACTTTTTTTATTTAAATGATGGGCCACTTATTATGACATTTATTACTGTATTTTTGCTGCCTTTGTACAAAGTTAACAGTGGCTAAAAGTAATAATAAAATATTTTTTTAATTTACCAATTTCTATATAGGCTGCTAAAGAAGTTGTGTTCAGTATGTATCCAAATTATGAAAGAATTGCAAAAACTATTCATGTAAGAATAGCTGATCTGCCATTGATTGAAGAAATAAGATCTTTAAGGTATGTTATACATTTAGCATTCCATTTAGTTATATGCTTTTATAATAAATTGTTCAAAAAGATTAAATTTTTTAATTGTATTTTAAGGCAACTGCATCTCAACCAACTGATCCGCACCAATGGAGTTGTTACCAGTGTGACAAGTGTTCTTCCACAACTAAGTGTCATTCGATATGATTGTAACAAATGTTCCTTTGTGTTGGGGCCATTTTACCAAACCCAAAATACAGAAATCAAGCCTGGCTCTTGTCCTGAGTGTCAGTCTCAAGGACCTTTTGAAATCAATATGGAGCAGGTACGTCTGTCGAATAATTTTTTTTTGTTAGTTAGGGAAATCAGTCTTGTAAATTTTAACATTCATGTGTTTTATTAAGATTTAATAATCAATTATAATAAAATATTTTCCTCTGTAAATTAATATTTAGGGCTGGATGTGAGTTTTAATTGTACTAGTTTCTAAATATTTGTTTTTTTCTAGACTGTGTACAAAAACTACCAAAGAATCACAGTGCAAGAAAGTCCTGGTAAAGTACCAGCAGGTCGCTTACCTAGGTCTAAGGATGCCATTCTGTTGGAAGATCTTGTTGATACATGCAAACCTGGGGATGAAATAGTAAGGAATTTGTTGTTTTATTGTTCTGGTTTTATCAAAAGATTAAAAAAATAAAACTATTTTTGTTCTATGGATTAATTTTTGTATTTGGTGTCGTTTAAGCAACATTTCAGGGAAAGTTAATGAAATTTTTATATTTTCAGGAGTTGACAGGGATATATCACAACAACTATGATGGATCATTGAATACAGCTAATGGTTTTCCAGTATTTGCAACAGTCATTCAAGCAAATTATATAACTAAGAAAGACGACAAAATGGCTGTTGCTTCACTAACTGATGAAGATATTAAAGCTATAGTTGCTCTTTCTAAAGATGAAACTATTGGCGAAAGGGTTGGTTGATTTCTTACTATTATCTTTACTTTACTTTTTAAAATAATTGCCAAATATTTATTGCTTTGTTGGATAAATCTTATTGTAAATGTTTTAATTTTTGTGCTGTAGGTCTTTGCAAGTATGGCCCCATCAATTTATGGTCATGAAGACATTAAAAGGGCTTTAGCTTTAGCCCTGTTTGGTGGTGAAGCTAAAAATCCTGGACAGAAACACAAAGTAAGTTTAAAACCATATTTTTATAATTGTTGAAGTGTAACTAAGCAGCATTGTAAACACTTGCTGTAACTAAATTTTCTTGTTCTCCTAGGTCAGAGGTGATATAAATATTTTGGTTTGTGGGGACCCAGGAACAGCTAAATCCCAGTTTTTGAAATACATTGAGAAAACTGCCCCTCGTGTTGTTTTTGCAACTGGTCAAGGTGCTTCTGCTGTAGGTTTAACTGCCTATGTTCAGAGAAATCCCATTTCCAAAGAGTGGACGCTAGAAGCTGGTGCCCTTGTGTTGGCTGATAAAGGAGTTTGTCTCATTGATGAGTTTGACAAGGTAATTACAAGACTTCGTCATGGCAGTAGTTTGTATTTTATAACTGCTTGAACAGTGTATTCAAAACATCTATTTTTTCTTAGATGAATGACCAGGATAGAACAAGTATTCATGAGGCAATGGAACAGCAAAGTATCTCTATATCAAAAGCTGGAATAGTCACATCACTTCAGGCCCGCTGTACAATTATTGCTGCTGCTAATCCTATAGGAGGGAGATATGATCCTTCGTTAACATTCTCAGAAAATGTATGTTAGTTTATTATAAATTTTATTTATAGTTAATTTTAAATGCTGGTTATAATGTGGTTAAATTAAAATGCTTGCATAGACATTTGAATGCTCTTCGCAAGTGTTGGCTAAAAAATGTTCTTCTAACTACCTGATTTTTAATGGGCTTTTCTTAATAGGTTGATCTTACAGAGCCTATCCTGTCTCGTTTTGACGTACTTTGTGTTGTACGAGATACTGTTGATTCTGTACAGGTAATATTTTTATCAACTTGTACTGAAATAATAGCAAAAAACTATAACTAACAATATCTGTATGGTTGATATCATTTGAGTGATAATGATCACTTATGGTTGGGTTTTTTATGTAATATTTTTTGTCTCTCTCCTCAGGATGAGCGTTTGGCCAAGTTTGTGGTTGGTAGCCACATGAAACATCACCCACACGCAGCAGAGGATATGGAAGACTTGCCACAAGTATGTAATTAATTTTCTCACCACAAATGTGTAATCAATTTTCTTTTACTGTTACCAGCTGTTTTGAGTACCATATCAGTTAATTAAAAAGTAAAAAGAAAAGTAAAGTTCCTTTTTTGAACCTAACGATCCATGGGGCAAGTGAAGATGAGTTCACCTGTTTCTGTGACCTCTGAAAATAAGAGATAGTGTGGTTAGCACTATGCCCAGCCGCCTTTACTTAATCTAATGTTATTTCGATAACCATCAGTTGGGTGGACTTAGTGACGTTCTACTGACTTGAACCCAGATTAGAACTTTACCTTCAGTCTAGCAGTCTTTATATGGTAGTTTTTAATGTCTTATGTTAAAACATCTGTGCGTCAAAATGAAGTGTAAATTATAATGTTGCTTTTTGAAATTGTTTGAATTGTTGCACTATTTTCTGCCTTCAGAGACAGTTGGGAGACTCTAAGATTGAGCCAGTGCCCCAGGATCTTCTTCGAAAGTACATCATGTATGCCAAAGAGAAAGTACGACCAAAATTGAACCAAATGGACCAAGACAAAGTTGCCAGGATGTATTCAGAGCTGAGGCGAGAATCCATGGTGAGATTATTGTAACCACATATTGCTAAAAAAAACCACAATGGACCAAACATAATTTCCTGTGATTGATAGATCTACTTACTCAACAGTATTTATGTTTTGGTAATGGCTATTTTATGTTAGTTAAATATTATGATTAATAGCTTTTAAAGAATATATTTAAAACAGAAAGATAAGTTTACATTAGCATTTAAACATGAGGAATTTTTGGATGTGGGATTATTAAGACATTACTTCATGCCTAACTGATGATATGTTGACATCTTCTCTCTAGGCCACTGGGAGCATACCAATTACAGTACGTCACATTGAGTCTATGATCAGAATGAGCGAGGCACATGCCCGTATACACCTAAGAGATTATGTCAACGAAGACGATGTCAATATGGCCATTCGTGTCATGCTTGAAAGTTTTATCAGCACACAGAAGTTCAGTGTCATGAGGACCATGAGAAAAGTGAGTCCAATTTTTGAAAAATATAAATTATAAAAAGTCAAATTTTTGAAAAAGATAGAAAAAAAATAAAAATAATTATCAATTTAGGTTCTGATTAATATTCCATGAACACAAGTCATTTTTAGTCATAGCAATTCCTCTTATTGTCTGGAGTTGTGAGTTATTCATCCTGTTTTGCACTTGCACTACTATATTTCTTTCAACTGTTTTTTTTTTTAATTTTCAGACTTTTGGTCGCTACCTGTCATTCAGGAAGGATAATAATGAGCTGTTGCTTTTCATACTGAAACAATTAACGCAAGACCAGATAGCATTCCATAGAAATCGTTATGGCACAGACATGGAGCAGATTGAGATTTCCGAAAAAGATTTAGCAGATAAGGTATGTTTGTTATTTTGCTTCTGGTTAAAACCAGTTAGTTGACCAAAATTTTGTCCAATCATTACTTGGTTAGAAAGATATTAAAAAGTGTAACTTTTATTTCAGGCGAGACAGATCAACATTCACAGCTTAACATCATTTTTCCAAAGTGAGATATTTGAAGCAAATCATTTTACTCATGACAGCAAAAGAAAATTAATCATTCATGTTTTGTAGAAAAACCTCAACTTGCACTATATTATGATCTACCTACTGATTTGTACATTTATTGAAATTAAAGAAAACTCAAGTTTGACACTTAGAAATTTGGTTTGGACATGTTTACATTTATAATGGAAAAATTTTTAAGTTTGTATATTAAAATATCTACAATTTATTATGCTCATTTTTAAAAAAAAAATTCAAGGTGTTTGTGTGAAAAATGTGATTATATTGAAAAATTAAAATGTTTAATATGACAGTTCATTCTCTTTTTATTGTATTAGAATTAGTGAATGGTTTTGTCCTATTACCTTTTCCAGCTACTTCTGAGTTCTCATTTTGAAAATGTAGCACTTGCAGTGATATTTTTTTATATCTTGCAATGCAAACATGTTAATTGGATATAAGTTGTAGATAAATGTATTTTGTAGTTGACTATCATCATTTTATGTTAAATACTTGACTGTCTGCTGTAATATTAAAGTATTAAAAACCACAATGAAGAAAAAGTCAAAAATGAAATTTCACCATTTTTATGTCATTAAATGTTGATTACAGCAGTTAGTATACAGTAAACCAGGCTCTAGTCCTCCTAGTAGCTCATCTGTTAGTTCTAACCTTAAAAGTTATAACCTAAGCTCTAAATAAAAATCTCTCAACCATGAGCCATTGCATTCATGCATTTACAACTACCTGTAACAATTGTCTAGGAAAGGTTTGCTATTCATTTAATTTCTATTCATAGAATATACTTTAAGTTTGCATGTACATTTTTAGGACAAATAGTGGAAAGACATTGTATCAACTTTTTAATTCATTCCAATCCAATTGTAAAGCTACTAAAATAAAGTTTAAAACTGCAATAAGAATGTATATTTTCAAACTGAAAGAGCTTTATTCATTTTTGAAATCCATTGAACACTCTTATTAGTAGTTGGTCAGTAAAATATTAAAAAAAAATGCCTTACCTAAAGTATTGAATGATTACTAATCAAAGAGAAACTTATTTAAAATAAATAAACAGTTATAAAACTTGCACAGCAGGTGGCTAAAAGCCTCTTTTTAAAATAACCTAGTATTTATTTTTTAAAGTCCATTGGAATGTTGGGCTATCAAAGAAACAAATGCTTAAGATGTCATAAACTGATATTGATAGAGCATAGCCAGGTAATGACAAAAAAAAAAAACCCATCTGTGCACAGAAAATAAGTGGTTAAATTCTGATTGGATATAGTTAAGAGGAAGGCTGTGATTGGTCACACCCATTTATCACAAGATTTCTCTGATAATAAAAATAAATTTGTAGAAAGATAAACAAAAGAAAATGGTGACATGTCTTGTAGAGGTTATTGTATCTTGTCATAGGAGAAATTAGCAATACCCTACCCAGGTAAACATTACATTATACAAAAGTTATGTATATTAAAATATTTTGGGCAAATACATAAATAAAGCATATGAAAATCAATGTATATGTACAAATTCATAAAGGGAATGGATACTGAACTAAATACATTGGAGTGTGGAATAAAAAATTGTCATTACATTTTACTTCTAAAGAAAATGTAATACATTTTTCTGACATTATATAAAAAAATACGATCATAATGATAATTAACTATAATCTTTCTTGATAAAATTTTAAACTATAAGTACTATTAAAGATTGTAAAGGAAATTTTATTATGACAGTTTCTAATACCAGACAGTTTAACTAACAATAACATAATACATTCACTGGTAACAATAGTAAACCCACATATTTCTCCGACATTCAGCGTAACTTGCAATATTAACTCAGACTCAAAAATCTATTAGTCTTAGACCCATTTCAGATTTAATTATGATAAATTTAAAATTAGTATAACAAAATCTTTCAATCTAACGTTCACTGGAAAGAAAGATTTTCTTCTTAAATGTACAAATATATATTCATACTCACAATGAAAAAAAAATATTGATGTAAACTGCACAAAATAAATTGGCACAACTTATTAAATCAGACAATATTAAAGCTGCAAAAAACCTGAGCACTAGCTGTTAAAAATGTAATATTTAGGAACTAGGCGACAACCCTGTATTAAACAACACATTTGTTTTTCTTCTGTTGTGCAAATAAAACACAACCAATGTTAATTATGAGTGTATTAACAGAATGCCAAGTTCTAGAACAGTGCAGCTAGCATAGCCAAAAAAAAACCAAATGTAAACCTTTCATTTTGAGTCACTTTGCACCTCAGACTGATTTTGAGTTGATAAGTCAGTCTTTTGACCCTCATTATAATGGTGAAAGCTGTTTAGGAATCAGTCATAATTGTCCCCAAATTATAATTTTAATATTAACTCTACCTTAAACATGATTCCACATCAATTATCTCGTAGTTTTACTAATTAGTGCTCTACTTTTAAAAGCATTAGATTTAAAAAAAAAAAAACTTGTGTGTCAAATAGGGGCCTACATTTGAACAAATATTTAATTTTATTAAAATAGCTTGAGGTGCAAAGTGAACAATTTTGTCACAAATATTTAAATTCAAACTAAAACAGGACACATCTGCAGGTTCAATTAATATCAAATCCTACATGCTGACAGTAGTTTCCTTTCAAAAAATGGCTTTTTCTATTCAGTTGTGTAACAACAAAGTCTCCTACTTTAAACAATTCCACAACATATACTACACATAAGGTTAAGTAACCTTTACTTACAGCTTGTGTACAATGGCAAGAAATGCACAAATGACACAGTACATCAGCCAAAGTTTTGTTATTAAATCATCCCATTCACCAACCTCATTTGAGAACCCTTGACCACTTTATAAAATCACATATAGGACCATGGGACATATGACAAGATATAATCTTACCATAGCATAATTAAAAAATACAATGAAGTATGAACAACAAAAAAAATATAGGGGAACTACAATTCTATATCAAACAAAACAATTCGCCAAACTAAAGGAAAGCTACAGCTGTGTACAAGACTTAACAACTATCAGAAGAACCAAAGGAGAGATACTGTTCAATATCCAACAAAAAGATAAAACAAATTAAGTTAGTTAAGGAGACATTTCAAAGAGATGACAGAACAATTAATGTACATTTATTTTGTGAACAATTTAAATACAAAAACTTGTAAGCATAAAACTTCAAAACAGCACAAATAAAACAAGTCTTTACAAACTACCACTCATTATCACACAAACATCACAGTTTTTACATCTGCTTTAGAGAAATAAATATTGTACAACTCCAAGAGATGTAAATTAGATAGGTGGTTGATGTCTATTCAACACAAAAAGCTGCACTGAAGCTGGTAACAAAATATGAACAGTTTTTATATATTAGCAATTAGCTAATGCCACAGACAAAACCGCATCAGATACAAAAATACAACTGATAACAAAGTTAAAATAGCTAATATCAGACATAAACAGCCGTCATAGACATTTTGACAATCTATCTAGTTTGTTTCTTTTCTTTCTTTCCACTTACGTTAAAACAATTAAATATTACAAAAATTAAAATTACAAAAGCAACATTTAAAAAAAAAGTTAAATGAATCAAACAAAAATGATATTTTTCAGAATCAGTTTTTTCACAAGTTGTAAATTAAAATTTGAAGAAGGCTGATAAATTACTTTATTTTTTGTTTTTTTAAATACATGTTATAACTGACCTTAAAATCACTGAGTTTTTTTGTTGTTGCATGAATGAGAAATTTAATTTGTAGGATGCCTCAGTCTTGCCATAATATACAACTATCTTACAAACAGAAGCAGAGCACATTTACATTCACTTTCTAATCTTTCCTTAAGATATCCTTTGACCTATGACCTTTTTAGTAATTTTATCACTTGATATCCCATGACCTATCAATCATTCTTCCACTTGATGCCCTGTGTAATGTGACCGTAAAACCTTCAACCCTGTCCATGGGCTATTTGCGAGTGCTGAGTTCTGTGAAGCATGGGTTGCAGACGCGAGCCGGTTTTTTCACTGTCGGTACCTGAGCTGTCTTGCTTGAGCAGTCATTACAGAAAATTAACCCACAGTTACGACAATGGTGCTGAAATAAAAATGAAAATAAAAAATGAGAAATGTATGTAAGAACTTTAAAATAGGTCTAGTTAGCAAGTCAAGCATGTTCTACCACTAGTCAGGCAGGTCATATCTAATTAGTGACTACTAATTAATACTTCACCTTTCTCACTGTGACTGAAAATATCTTTCCACAGGAAGTGCACTCAGTGATCTCGCTGTCGTCAGTCCACTTGCGTGTTTGTACTTTGGTGGTGGTTATCTGATGGGATATTTTTAATTAATTTAACTCTGCATTTTTGTGGTTATATGAATTAAAAATTGGTAGCCTATAACTGAACACTTTTAAAAGTTATCTTTTAAAATTTTTGTCAAAGGATTACAGTTTTCATAACTAAACATTTAATTTTTGTCATTTTATGCATAGATTTCATAACTTAACGATTCATTTTTGGCATTATGTGAATACAGTTTTTATGACTTAACATTTCATTTTTGTGGTTAAAGACTAAAATTAAAACCAATTTATTTATTTTTTATTTTTAACACTAAATATTTCAGAGGCAGTTTAATCTCTATATTTTCAATACACATTTTTAAGGTTACTAAAAAAGCATTGACTTGATAATGATGCTGCTATAAAACTAAAATACTCTGTGGTGAATGTAAAACCAACAAACACGCAGGCAACAGTTCCTCACCTGTAGAGTTTGGTTCTCCCTCCCCAGCTCCTGCAGGGCTGCCTGCATGTCCTCCAGCTTACGTCTCTGCTCTGCCACTTTCTCACGCAGCTTCTCACACTCTTTTTCACTGGCAACACACCTGGCAATGTCAAGAAAAGTTTCTTTCATGCTTTTAAATCTGTTCCTGCAAGTGGAGGTAATTAAAGCTAAATATGAAGAAAAATAATGTCAGCTAGAGTTATCCTACCTCTCAACAAGCACTCTTCTTTCATCATTGTTGTGTTCTAATTTGGCCTCAAGTTCTGGAATGAAGTAAACATTTTTAATGAACAGAAGTTATTTTAGAATTTAAAAAGTTCACTATAAGCCTATTAGAAACAAAAGCTAGATCAATAGAAATGTTGTACCAAGTTTTTCCCCATGCAGCTGGTCAGTGACCCTGGTAAGTTCCTCTACTCTGCTTTCTGCCACGGTTAAATCTGTCCGCACTGTGGTTAAATTCTCACTCAACAACGAGCACTGCATCTCACTCCTGGCATCAGCCTCTTCCTTCTCTCTCTGTAAGGTCTCATAGGATGATTTCTGACTTTCCTACAAGCACATCATTAGTTTATTACTCAAACATAGCTTTCTATTTTTATTTGTTTGTTGATAAAAGGGGAGGGAACTCATGCAAAATATAGTTTTACTCTTGAAAAGCTAAACATCAATTACTTACTTAAAAACGTTGATTTAAAAAAAAAAAAGTACAATTAAAAATATTTAATTCATATACAGTTCAAGAAAATAAACTTGAAAAACTGACAAGTTTGTCTTGCAATGTAGAGTTATCTTGGCGTAAAATCTTCTGAACTTCATCAGCCTCTTGCTTGACCTTGTCCAGCTGTGATGTCATGCGTCCAGCTTCAGCCTGCAGCTTCTGTAACTCTGCCTGGATGTCCATTTTCTGCTGGATCAGCAAATCTTTTGTCTCTTGCAGCTTTGCGATTTCCTGTATGGTTCCAATATGAGTAATATATTTAGTTATCAATGTAAAGCCTTGATCACTGAACACAAATAATGTGCATCTAAATCTAATCTAAGTATAAAACTCTTCACATATAATTTGCCTGCTATAATGTAATAGGGTAGGGGTTACACAGAAAACACATTTCTCTCACTTTTTTCCTTTCCTCTTGTTCAGTTTCCAGTAATCCCTTCAGTTTATCAGCCTCAGTGTGGTACTGGTTTCTCTCTGATGTTGTTTCTTCAAGTATGGCCCTAAGGTCTTTAACTTCTTGCTCTAAAGAGTTCTAAATATAAATAACATTTAAAACACATCAAGTTTTTACTGAGCTTGTTCATGTGCTAACAAAATTAATTACATGTAAGACAAATATTAAGGGGTAGCGAAAAATGCACAAGTTAGAAATTAATTACTGAAACATTATCACAAACAAAATCAAAACAAAACCATCTTCAAACCTTTTCTTTAATCAGTTGTTCTTTTATTTCAACAGCTTCTTTCTTCTCTCTATCCAGCTCCAGCATCTGTGTATTCATGGCACCACGAATCTTTGGACAAAAAGTTTCACAGAATACTCATTTCAAATTAATCATTAAATAAGTCCATCTTAGACTACTGATCTAATCAAACATTTCACATGACAACTACAGACAACTTATCTAATCAAATATTTTTACCACCCACCTCAGACAACTGTTCAAATGAATTATTTAGTTCTGCCTCTCTGCTCCTGGCCACATCTAGTTCATCAGTTCTGGTCTTCAGTTCTTCATTTCTCTGTTCAAGTTTCATATTCAGTTCTTCATTCATATTTTCCACACGGTCTAGTTTGTCTTCAGCAGCCTAAAGTAAATACACAGTTGCCAAAAGTAAAATACCTTTTATCTTAAATATGTAATAGGTCAAGAAAAAAATTAATTCAGAATAAATTATAAAAATGTTATATATAACCTTTTTATGTCATCCTGAATAAATGTAACTAATTCACAGAATAGATACAAAACATAAATACCTTAAGTTTTGATGTAGTGTCTGCAAGTTTTGATTCAGTTGACTGAAGAGTTTCAGACAAGTTTTTCTCAGATGTGCTTTTCTCTGCCAGCTGTTAAGCACAGAATTAGTCGGGAACTTAGTCACATATTTTGTAAGTAACTAAACTACAGATTTTACAAGGAATGCAAAGAGTTAAATGACACAATATCAGCCGTGTAATAATTATCTACATTATCTGAAAGCTTCACATTACCAGTGTATCTATTCTATTCTGTAACTCAGAAACTCTTGATTCCAGATCTTTCTTGGTGGATTCCAAACTGGAGGTTGTGTCTTCAAGCTGTGAAACCTGGATGATATAAAAGGAGTTGAGACAAAAAAAATTAAATTATCATTTCCACTGAGTAACAATTTAATTCTTGTGTCATCAATCATAAGTCACCTCCATAATATCAAAATTTTGAACAGTTATTAAAATTATCAGAAAACTAAATGTATGTAGGTTAAAATTTATTTCCTTCTACACTATTCAATGTGTAGGGCAAAATATAGGAATAGTGTAGTAAGTTGCCTTTACTTTCCCTATTGTGTGTCAGGTATACATCAAAGCTGGGTGAACATCCTATAGACTTAAGACCGGGTTTCCGTTTCAAGACATTCAGAGAAACAGTCATGTGCTGTATAGCCAGACCATGCCATCTCATGTCTAAAAATAGCTTACCTTTAGTTTCAAATCTTGCAAGGATTTTTCTTTCTCTTCAACAATTTTCTGCAGGGTAAAAAAATGATTACAAAGAATGCAAGACAGTCAGATGATGTGTTTTGTGTTAGGTAAGAGTAAATAATTCAACACAGTAATTAATACTATGCGTTGTTAACTTTAAATGCAAATGATTACCTTTAAAAAATGAACACTATTAAATATAATATTTATGGTTGCCAGAAAAATTCACCATTGTATCATATTTTATGGAATTATGTTTCATCAAGCTACAATATACAAGTAGTCACTCATTGTTTATGTCTGTAATTGCTCGGTTTAAGAAAACAAATATCCTTGCAGTTTTCGGTTGCCATCTTTCTGTTCACCAATATTAACTTCTAAAATTGTATTTAATTATGTTTTATCATTTTTTTCAGAACTTGACCCAATGTGACATCCCACAAAACCCTTACCTTCTCAGCAGTAATGTTTTCTTCTAGAGCTGTGATTTGTTTCTTCAGCTCAGACTCAAGGTCTTTGAAATTTGATTCCAGCTGAGTCTTCTCTCTCAAGTGCTCATTCTACACAGCAGAAAAATTACTTTTAGTTTCAAAACCAACGCAGATCTTGTAATGTTGCAGAGGCGTAGCGACCCTTCCCGGCGCCCGGGGACAAACTTTTCGATTTGCACCCCCCTCAAGATTTCGATTTGCACCCCCCCCCTCAAACTTTCGATTTGCACCCTCCTCAACCTTTCAATTTATTTTTCCAACCCATTTTGGCGCCCCCTAAGGTCGGCGCCCGGGGACTTATGTCCCCCCCCCCCCCGCCCCCCTCGCTACGCTACTGTAATGTTGCTAAATTAAAGCAACAATTAATTAAATAGAAGAACAGAATGAACTTATAAACCTTTTCATTCTCAAACTGTGATTTGAGAGCACCAATTTCAGAACTTTTTTGTTGATTTTGTGTGGTTAGTTCAGTTAACTGTCCAACTAGCGTAGCCTTGTCTTGATTTAAACTGCTGATCTCACTGCCCAAAGAAGTGATCTGGAGATACAAAAACAAACACACAAATTATAATGGGCTCAAGTGATGAGTAAAAAAAAGTGAGGTAAATGCTTTAATAAAAATTAAAAGGTACAATAGACAAATCAAGGGAAAAAAATATCAGTCAGATGGAATTTTGCTTAAAAAGCCAAATATCTAAAACACCTGTTTCTGTAGCTCTTCTACTGTGCCAGTGGCCAGATTTTTCTCTTTTTCCAGATTTGATGTTAAAACTTTTATCTCAGCAGACAAAGTCTCTTTGGTCTGTTTTAAAAAAAAAGAATGAGTGATTAGATACACCAGACTGATAGTCATTTTTGAATAGAAAATAATCAAACAAAAGGACAACTACTGTTTAATACAGTTTTTAGAACACATAGCCAAAGAGTATAAATACAATGATGTCGGCATGTGAATGAATATAATAAAATAAATTTTTTAATCAGTCTGTCATAAAAGTGCAATAGTTTAAAGTAATGTGAGTTTTAGTTAAAATAAAATGTTGAATATTTTATGTGGTACCATATTGAAAGTTAACAATGTTAGTAGTCATGCATGAAGCACCTTAGTTAAACCTTCCTGAGCTTGCTTCAGCTCTGACTGTACAGCAGCAAGTTTCTTGTGGGAGTCCTCTAGTGCTTGGGTTAGCTCCAAAACTTTTTTCTCTTTTTCTGACAGGCTTGCAGTCTAAAATATTAACAGCACTATATAGATTAATATTTGTGTGTGTTCTGTGTGAGAGTTTCCAAACTAATGCATACATAGTTAGAAAATTTCAACATGAGAAAAACTAATATAAATAAAATTAAATAAATTTTAGCTCAGATAATCATCTGATGTAAAACCCTACCAATGAGTCCAACTTGTTTTGTAGTTCACATTTTTCTGATGTCAGTTTTTCAACAGTTTTTGTCAATTCATTTTTCTCTGAGACTCTTGCGCTTCTCTCCTAATGAAGGAAATGGTAAACATCAAACAATGTGTTCTTGCTAGGGTTCACATCACACAAGTATTCAGTGTTCATACATCCAGCAGTAATATTTAATGTGATACACTACCCCCCCCCCCCCACCCATAGAACTGGCTTTCTTGTCACTTCTCACAAGAGGCAATTCAATGCCCAGATGCTATTACATCTCAAAAATAAATGCCAGATAGTGATTAAAAATTGTGGTGTGTCAAGTATTTGAACCAAGAACCTTGGGTTAATGATCCCATGTTCTATATGACACTAAACATACAAATAGCTGACCAGCTGACCCAAGTATAAATTATGACCACCTGTACTAGTAACCCAGCACAAACCGAGGTGTAAACTGACAACTCACTGCTTGTAAATCCTGATCAGTTTTGTTCAGTTTTTCCTTGACATCATCCAGGGTTTGTTTTGTTGAGCTCAGAGAATCTTGAAGCTCTTTTTTCTCTTTCTCAACTTCTGCCATTTTTATACCCTGAAACAGGCAGAAACAATAGTTTCATTAAAGTTGTGCTGTGAGATCTGTCGTCAAAGACATATTTATAGTTTTAGGAGTCACAATATGCATTTTATTAAATTGTTGAGAGAAAACAATTAACCAACAAAAGGAATGAAAAAATGCATTTGTACTAGCAAACAGTATGAAAACCATCTTGAAGAGTTACCTTTTCTTTGAGCTCTCTTTCTAAGGAGTTTGCTCTTTGGTTTGTTTGGGATAACTTCTCTTTGGATTCATGTAGTTTTCCTTCAAGCTGAGTTATCTTTTCCTTCTTGGATGCCACATCAACATTTGCCTGAAGTTTGTTTCACATGGTTAAAACTTTTTTTTTTACATTCCTTCACAGGCAAAAAAATTCTAATTGCTCAATGTTTGAGGCAACAATAACATTTTTTTTATTTCTTTAAAATATAAATACTATGTATTTTAAACAGGCCAACACAATAGATGTACAAATACAAATAATTTAGGCAATGAACTACCCATACAAATGGTGTACACATGAAAGGGACATAAACAAATAAACTCAATGAAAGAGCAAGTGTACCTGGTCCAGCTGAGTCTTTACACTTGTCAGCTGAGAGTTTGCCTTCTCCAGTGAGCTGGTGACAGTCTTGATGTGGTTTTCTAGGTCCACTCTCTGGCTGGCTTTAGCTGAGTCTGACGCAAGCAGCAGTTCAGCCTTACAACACAGTTCAAAATTAAATTAAGCAAAAAAAAAAGTATTTAAAAAAAATACATTCATTACACAAGCAGTAGTTCAGGCTTACAACACAGTTCAAAATCAAATTTAGAAAAAAATAAAATAAAAATAATATAAAAAAAATACACTCATTACACAAGTCAGTAGCTCAGCCTTACAACACAGTTCAAAATCAAATTAAGCTAAAAAAAAAGTATTTAAAAGGAAAAAAATACATTCATTACACAAGCAGTAGTTCAGCCATACAGCACAATTCAAAATCAAATCAAATTTATCACACAAAAAAACAACAACTTCCTTACACCACAGATATTAACACAACTATTAACATTGATTTATAATCTAAAAATAAACCCACTTTGGTTTTAAGCTCCGCCTCCACACCATGTAGCTTCTGCAAGGTGCCTGTCAGTTTTGTGGACTTTTCTTCTACAAGTGCTTCAAGCTTTGATACTTTAGTTTCTGCTTCCTGCAGCTGACCCTTGACCTCTCTAATTTGTTTATGCAAAGTTTCCTCTTTGTTGGCATGTTCGGATGCTTGGCTCTGTAAAGTGGCCTCAAGGTTTGTAACTTTTTCTTGAATGGAGACCTAGACCAACAGAAAGTGAATTCAAAACAATGACCAAATATTTTGTGTGAGGTGATGAGATGTTGATACAGAAGTATTCAAACAATAAAGCTAAAGTCTGTTACACAACTTTTATAAATTATAACTTTTGGTTACATCACATATCTGGTATAGGGATAACTTGTTTAAATGATGCTCTACAGCCAGGTGGCTGGTAAAGTAAGTAGAGTTAAGCACTATTCACAGCCAATTGTTTGTTTCCATCTGGTTTTTATATATTCCCTAATGCATTGTATCACCACGTTCAGTGTAAGTTTACTTTTTTTTTAAACAGAGCTATGGTTGAAATAGTTCACATTAGTTAAATATTTTGGTGGTTTTTTTTTTATAAGAAGATAACTTACATTTTCTTGTTTCATTTGGCTGATTAACTCATTGGCCCCTTCGCCTGCATCTATCTGTGACATGGTAAAAACAGGACAACTTTTAGAGACATATTTATTTATAATTTACTATTTCATAAGCTCAAACATTTTAAATCTTTAATTTTTTTAGTACTATTCTGTAAACTTTTCTTACAAATTAATCTAGCAGCAATTGAATAAAAAACCAAAAAACAACAACAACAAAAAAAAAAAAAAGCAACCTTAGCTACAAGATCCTGCCTTTCAGTTTCCAGCCTGGCCTTATCCTCTCCAAGGGTGGTTAACTTTCCTTCTAGATCTTTCAGCTTTTCTTCTCTAGGATTAGGATGTAAGAAGAAACAAATTATAAAACCTTTTAAAATTTGCTTGGCAATATTTACAAGGGTACTGATGACCAGTTACTGACCACATCATAAAAAACAACAACTCACAAATGTCCTATTTTTCTAGCTCCTTCCTCTAGTTTGCCTTCCTGTTCAACAATTTGTGCCTTCAGTTCATCTGAAGATCTTCTCTGTTTAGATATTTATATTTTTATTCAAGCATTCATTTTAAAATCATATATTAGTAACCAAATTAATTAGGTTTCCACAAGTAAAAATGTTACTTATTAATTAAAAAACCCTATATTTTAAACACAAGACCAAATGTACTCACTTCCTCGTCAAAGCTGCGATGTGATGTGGCAAGCTGGTTTTGTAAATCTAAAACTTCACTTGATTTGATTTCTAGCTCTGCCACAAGCTGCAAAGTACATTAAGTAAAGAAATTAGTTGATCAGAAATGTTTGGTTCTACTCAGTAATATTTGGGTCAGGCTTTAGTTAGAACTGTTGGCTCTACTCAGTGATACTCTAGTGTAATGGTGAATAATGATGAATGCTAATAATGGATCCCAAAAAAATATCATATAAAGTTCATTTAACTTCATTAACAAAAGACTTGATGTTAATGCAGTCTTTAAAAAAATCTGTTTATTTTTTTAACTATTGTTAAAACCAAGATAAAAATAGAAGTACCAACCTTTTCTACTTTAAAGGTTAGTTCATTAACTTGTTGATCTTTTTGTACTAAAACAACCTGGGTCGAGGCTTCACTGTCTCCCATTGTTTTCTGTAGGTTCTCCAGTTGGGTAGTTTTCTCACTCAAAGACAGCTTAACCTGATCACAACAAATTTCACATCAACAACAGCCATCACAATGTATTTCACATTAATGACAGCCATCACAATGTATTTCACATTAATGACAGCCATCACAATGTATTTCACATTAATGACAGCCATCACAATGTATTTCACATTAATGACAGCCATCACAATGTATTTCACATTAATGACAGCCATCACAATGTATTTCACATTAATGACAGCCATCACAATGTATTTCGCATTAACGACAGCCATCACAACAAATTTCACATTAACAACAGCCATCACAACATATTTCACATCAATAACAGCTGTCACAACATATTTCACATAAAAGACTCCCTTGCCTGATCATAAACACATTTCACATGTAAAACAATCTAATTTGATCACCACTGTATTGTACAGGACTTATGAATTCACAAAGGGACAGCCTAACCTATCAGGCAGTAAACATTTCCTTGAATGTGTTGTTGATATACAAAAAAAGTGTCAACAAATGCTCACAGCTTCCAGCTCTTTGCCCAACTCTGCCACAGCATCCTTGCTTTTCTGCAACTCCTCTGTGGACTGGTTCAAAGCTTCTGTCTTTTCATCAAGTGAACTTTGAACTTTAGAGATTTCTGCTAACCTGTTGTCTGAAGTTTTCTTTGCCTCTTCTAGTTTTGCTTGAACCTTTATTTAAAAAAAAGTCCCAGCAGTCAATATAAAATGCAGAAAAAAAATTAAAGAAAAATTATTTAAAAAAAACTTTTTGCCAAGCTGTTCATTTTTTGCCATTCTCACAAATCCAAAGACAACATTACCATTGTTAATTCACTTCTAAGGTCATCAAGTACTCCTTTATTTCTATCTACTTCTTGTAGGGATAAGTTCATGTTTTTTGTTTTATCTTCTACTTCATGTCTCAGCTCTATAGATTTTTCTTCTAAAACCTTATTGCTTTCCTCCAATTTTTTATTTATCTAAATGCCAAAACAAAACAAAATAAATAAAACAAGGTGAAAGTAAAAAAAAATTATCTTAAAACTCAGATAAAAATAGTATTAGTTCTGTGAGGACAAGACTGCAAAAATGTCAAATTTCATACTGAAAATTTAACAGGCAGGAAAATAAAACGCTTAAGTTAGTAAAACAAACAAAGTATAAAGATTTAAAAAATGCCTAAATTTTGTTTAACATTTGGAGAGTGAAACAGTTTGCATAAAAATAATTTTCAAAATATTCAGAGAAAATAAGATAATTTTCAACGCTAAGGTATTTTAGCTGATGGCATAAAACGTATGTGTGCAGTGTATGGGACAATGATATCATGTGGTAGATGAGGCTGTAAATCAAAGGAAAAGATTCCCACCTCTTTCATCTCATTCAATCTTTTTTCAAAGATTTCTTTATCCTTTTCTGAAGTCTTTCCAGTTTGGCTGATCATTTCATCTTTATCCTCAAGAGACTTTTGCAGTTGGTTGACTTTCTCTATGTGTTCATTTAAAACTTTTGTGTTGTCATCTATCTTTGCTTGAAGCTGAAAAATATTCAAAGCTCATGTTTTACATTTCAATACATGTTTACCCTAAACAAAGCTTGTTTACCCATATTTTATGTAAATATAATAAAACTTATTAGACTGACCAGTAATTTTAAAAGCAGCAAAGACAAATATAATTCTCAACAGGTTTTATCTATATTCCTTATAAAATAATGGCCAAAACTGTGTAAGGGCTCACTTGAACTATTTCAGCTTCAGCCTGTGTCAGTGTGCTCTGTGTTGTGAGAAGTGTGTTCTGGAGATTTCTCTTTTCTTCCTCCACATGGGAGAGTGACTCCTGCAGCTTGGCAATGACATTTTGTCCCTCTCCAGCAGAACAACTCAGCTGTTCTATTTGTTCTTGCAGCTGGTGAGAAACAAAACAATGTAGACATCACTACATACATTAATAAAAAAACTGGTACATTTATTATAACAAATGTCGCAATGAAAACTATATATTATACACACCTTTAGGATGTAATAAAAAATTAACTTAAAAAATCCGAATTTATTTTTACTACCTTATTTCTACTTTCTGTCATTTGGCTCAAATCGTTTTTTAATTTTTCAGTAGACAACTTAAGTTCTGCAAGAGTAGAATCTTTTTCCTTGATTGATGTCTGAAGTCTAAAAATGAGACAATATAAAAGGAAGTTGTACTAAAATAACATCACTAAGAAGTATGACAGCATTTACTAACATACCCAAATTAGGACAATGTACTACATGAAAATTAATCATTCTTGGATTGAGTCTAGTGTAATACAAATCTAAATTTAAAATTAAACAGAACTTAGCAGTCCAAGCATTACAACTTACAAATGAACCTCTTCAGATTTTGGAGAATTTGTCAGTTTTTCTTGCAGTTCTTTTAATTCTGTTTCTTTTCTAAAAGTACAAAAATCAAAACATTTATTCCACATATTTAATTTGTATTAAACAACAACACTAGCAGACCCTTTCCTAGCCTTTCTGTCAATGACTCAAAAAAGTATTCAACAGTTCACTGATAACTTACACAGCATGCAAGTCCTTTAAGATTTTGTAATCTTTTTCTAGTTCTTCTTTTTCTTTTTCTCTCTCCTGTGTCATCTTATCCATCAAGGTCTGCACTGATACTAGTTCTTGTTTCAAGACAATCACATCATCAGCAGCAGGCCTAAATATAGAGTCATCTTTTAACTAAGCTGATGGTTCAATGGGGAAAATAATAATTTTCAAATTTGTATGCAGTATAAAATAATACTTCGGACTAAATTCAACAGTGGAAATAAAATAATTTTTTTTTTTACAATATTTTAAATTGCATTTAATTAATTAAATAAGATGGAAAGATCATCCAATTCATAGATAAAATATTTAAAGAAATAAATTATATTACATTAAAAGAGTAGAAAATGTGTATTAAAATAATGTGTTAAAAAAAAAACTAAAAAATAACACTTTAAAAAAAAAAATTAAAAATTCTTTAAAAAAAATTGAAATAAAATTATGTGGATTAATTAAATTCTATTTTAAAGGTTAAAGGTTTGGTGGAGAATTTTTCTGACATTTTAAAGTAACGACTTTAAAAACCAAGATGTTAAACAGCATAAACACTCACTGGAAGATGCTGAAGCAGAATGTGAAGGGCAAATTATCTTCAATAAAAGTCATTGGAGCAACCATATACATTAGTTTATTTCATTTGCCTTACATTTTCAGTGATTGAGGTGATAAAGTAAAATATATATATACACATATACCTTTATAAATAAATATGTTTTGGATAAAATCAAATTGGAGCTAGATTCTAGTAATTATTTGTTGAAAATAGGTTTAAAGTAATTTTAAGAGGTAATTTTAGATGAATTTTAGATTTCTCTATTTTAATGGAGGAATTCAGTTTTAACATGTAAACACAGTTTCTGCTGTCATGCTGATATTCTGACACTCATGCAACAGATCTTTAAGTAAAGATCCCAAGAAGTTTAAACTTGTTCATCAATACTGACATATCTTGTATAAAATAACAGCTGCGCGTGTCAGGTGACTGATTTCAATAATGTAATGCAATATTTTTACAAACAAGAGCTATGACTTTAAGACTGAAAACACATGAAAACAACACAGGCCTCCACTAATAAGCAACTTAGAAAGACTATAAAGCTTTCTTCATATTTTGCCTATATAGTCCATGTGAAAAACAATACTAAATTTACACTCTAGTGGTTTTAATTTTTAAAACAAATTTACTACAAATGTTCTGCAAATGGTTGGCCATAAAATCTGTTTTGTTTGAAATAACCTCAGATAAGGAAAATAAATATATGTGTGTATGGTGGGGAGGGAATTGGGAGGAAAGTATGAAACTATTGACAGTTGGGTAGGAAAACTGAGTAAGGTAGACTTATTAAGCTTTTTATTTTATACTACCAGCTTAACCTTGTATGGAATCAGGAAACTTTTCAGTAATAATATGTAATACTAACATATAAACTTTTCATTTTAGACTAAATAGTTAGCATTGGGTGGGGTTAAGGAGTCAAACTGAAGTCTGTATAAAAATAATAACTCTCCAGGTTCTCACTGTGCAAATTTTACATTTAAATGAAAATATCAGATTGATAAAATTTAGTTCAGTTCAAAACAAGCTCTATTTTTCTCTGAATAAAATAAAGATGAACATTACATAGCAGGGCTCACACAATATCTAAAGCTTACTTTTTCTCTTTTTCTTCTTCACTAGATAAAGATAAAGTTTTAGGAATTGTTTACATTGCAGCCATTAAAATATTTTTCTCTACAGGAAAATTAATACATGATATCTAATGTACAGTAAAATGATTTTAGTACTAAATAAATTGTCAACTTCAAAAACAGATTTAAATTTTTTTAAATGCTGTAATTCTGATAAATGTTCATAAAAATACATTTGTTAAATTATATTAGAGCGTAGAATAACTTTGTAAAACTGTTCATAAAAATATATTTGTTAAATTCTATTAGAGTGTAGTATAACTTTGTTAAACTGTTCATAAAAATACATTTGTTAAATTCTATTAGAGTGTAGAATAAATTAGTCTGTGAATGAAAGGAACAGATCCTACCTCTGTGCCAGCTGTGTTTCTAAATTTTTTATGTAGCTATTCTTGTCTTCTAGTTGACCCTATTAAAAATATGTTCTCTTGCTTATAAAAAAACAACAACTAAAACCTAAAAAATATGAGATTTACTGAACTGACTAAAAGTAAAAATTGATTCCTTATTAGATTATATATGGTAAATTTTGCTGTTATGTAGAAAATAATATAAATATAAAGGACATATAAATACTGATACTAAAAATTATTTTGAAAACTGATTAAAAATTTAACTTAACTGTTTATTTCAACAGTTAAAAGAATTTTCCTTACATTAATTTATTTAAAAAAATATTTAAATCCTATTTACAGCTAAAAAAACCTTATTTTAGAAGTCTATTTTTATGCATTATAATCCTAACAATTTCTAAAAAAAAAAAACAAATTACCTTTAAAGTTTTGATATGGTCATCTAGAGCTGACTTTTGTCCTTCACTTTCATCTACTTTTGCTTTCATGGTTGCCAAATCACCTGCCTGCATTCATCATGTTATTTCAGTTATTCCACTAAAAACATATTAGCTTGGTACTTACTTGGACATAAAGTCTTAAAAAAAAAAACAACTGATAATAAACATTTGTTCAGTAGTAAAATCAAACATAGTATACTATCATCATCATCTTGTTTGTGCCCAAGACACATAGGGCATATGTTTCAAAGACCTTAGCACACAGTGTGATCAGTACTATGCACAGCTATTTTAATTTAACTAACTTGTAACAGGTACTCATCAGAGCTGAGCTGACTCAGGGATATCATACAGACTCAAGACCAGGATGCAAGCTCGATACTCTTGGGTTAGCCTTCTAAGCTCTACCATCCTACCATACCGTCCTTCTTATAACACTATACTTTCAGTAAAGGCTAAGTGAATTTTTAAAAAAACCTGCACTCAATGAACTCACCAACTGGGCTGCCTTTGATTCCAACCTTTCTTTTTCTAACTTGACCATTTCTAACTGCATGTTGGCAGCTGTGGTTTCTTGTTCTTTGTGAAATATTTCATTGGCCACTGTAAAGGTTAATCAAAATGGTTAAATTAAAATAAAGCTATCTTTAGCATAGATTCTTCTCTAAACCTTCATGTTATCTAAAATTGTAACAAGATGGCAAGGACAATAAACTGTATTTTAAATGTTATAACAACTGACATAGGTTTCTACTCTCCTCAGATCCCCTGAGCTGTGTTTGGAGCAACTCCATTTCCTTTCTTAGCTGTAAATAAACAAGAAGGTTAAGGCCAATTATTTTCTTTAACAGAATGAATTTACTGTTAATCATCAATGGGATAAATACAATAAAAGATTAATACTCTAGGTCTACACTAAATATAACTGAATTTACCTCTTGAATTTCCACTCCTGAAATCTCCCCATTCCTAGGGAAAAAAAAATTATGCAAATTAAAAATACACTTCAATAAAAGAGAATTTTAAAAATTGATTCATAAATAAACCGGTAGTGATCTCCCCTAAACTTTCTCGAATATTCTTATATAAAACAACAGGGGATGGTAACTGGGGATATAGTTATGATCTTTAATCCATTTTAAATACTGAAACTTTTAAAAATAGAATAGAATCTCAGTAAAAAACAATTGCGCACCAAGCGAACGCCTAATAAAGGTGTGTATAATAGTGCGCAATAGTATTAGTACTTTATAAATTTACATTAGTTTTTTTGAGAAATCGGAAGTAGCGTAAAGTACTACTTCCGGTCAACGGAAATTACTCAAAATTTAACAGAAGTCAGAGAATTAGATCTTTTACTTACATGTGAAATTTCATTTATCTATCTGAAATAGTACTCAAGTTATAGGCTTTTGAAAAATTCAAAGCAGAAAAAGTACCACTTCCGGTTATCGGAAATCGCTCAAAAGTTGATACGGATCTACGATTTTGATAAAATACTTGTATATGAAATTTCATCAACCTAGCTGTAACGGTACTCAAGTTATCGTGTTTACACACGGACACACACACACACACACACACACACACACACACACACGGACACACAGACATACGGACAAGATTGCAAAATTATGTTTTTCCGTATCAGTGAGATGTAAAACGTCGAGATTTGCAAAAATCTCGATTTTTTTTTTTTGCACGATTACAAGACTTTCTCTATACTTCGTATATACGAGAAAGTAAAAATAAACAAATCCGTTTTTCTAGGGTCAATATATTTATGTTGTACATTACTCTTTAATTTTACGATATGTAGATATTAAGTACAAAATTGGGTTTAACCTCATAACTGGGGTAGTTACGGTGGGTGCATCAGTGTGTGCAGTTTCATAGTGACTGGTCAACTCCTCTGGTGAGGTCAGAGATTTTTTACACATAGGACACAGAAATCCTTCCTAAAAGTAAATCAACAATAACATTTTAAAAGTTTTTTTTTTTATAGTTTAGGCCTGTAGCTGATTGATTTTCACAAATTTTTAAAAAAATTGCTTAGTCATGTTTATTTAAAAAAATAAAAATCACAAAGAACAGCAGTTTGTTAAAAAAATAAATGACCAGCTAACTCAATGGCTAAAAATGCTTATGTCCATAATAATATAGACATGTTTAAAATACTGATAAGTTTGAGATGTATTAAATATTTTAAAATGAAACAATGGTGTTAATTACTAATATACAGCACTATTAAAAGGCTATAAAGTAATGTTTAGAAATGTGTAATCTAACAGAATCTAGCATTTGAACTGTAAGAAATAAATCAAACCCCTTGATCTTCAATTGGGGGGTCAGTAGCCTCCTCTCCATTGTGAGCTGTATCAAAATGAGTAGCTAGCGCCTCAGCAGTTTGAAAATTTAGCATACAAGTGGGACATAAAAATCCCTGCAATTAGAAGAATAAACTGAGTAAATAAACTAAGTAATAAACAAAGTAAATAAATAGGCAAAACTTAAAAACCTCACCAATTAGTTATTTTGTATACATTTATTGATACTAAATCCTTGTACATGTAAACAATTCTCACTGTGACAAAAGATATCCACAAAGTAAAATAAAGCTCACTATGACATTATTTTAAAACTGAAATTATCATTGTTACTGAAAACTACTTCAATTTGTTTTTATATGAACACTTAATAACTAATTCCATAAAAACACATACAATGGTATTCGATAAATTAGAATTAAAATTTCTATGATTAAAAAAAATAGAAGTTATTTTTAATTTTTTTTTCCACATTACATTAAAGTATATTTTCATACTAGAACGTTTTACAATAATAAGCATGGTTAACTAGAACACATCTAGAAAACAACAAAGGTATATAAGCAGGAGTAGTGCACACACAATACATATCTTCAAGATGAGGAAATGATAATTTCTGAATCATAATTTCTTTTTGCCTAAATCAGATTTTATCATACAGTTGTATGTGGTTAGTAATATTGATATTTCTAAGCTACTCATCCTTATAAAAAAACCTTTTTATTATCAGTGTTAAATAAGCAATGCTTTATTTAATAATGTATAGGCCCTATATATATATTTAGAAAATAGATATTTGTAAGCAACTGAGCTAAATGCTTTTTTATGCTTTAAAAGATAAATGTTAATAAATGCAAAATTATCTATTTGATGGCCAAATATTGGTGTCCATCAGCTGTGTTCACCTGTGCTTCACTGACACCATTCCCATCATTCCTGTTACCTAGCAAATTGGGAAGGGTAAATCTACCAGGAGTAGGAGTGTTGGAGGGTGGCTGAGGACAAATGGATGAATGAAGCATGACAATAAAGAAAGTGATTAAACATGTTTTTAAATAATTAATAATGATACATTCTCCTTAATGATTTTTAAAACATGGTTGCATCCCTTAAAAATAGTGAGCAAAGAAATCTAAATGACTGCATATTATGTAATTTTACATTACAAGTTAGGCCAATAGGCCTAATTATGTATATAAATAATTTGGCATTTGAGAGCCACTAGTGCTAGCTAGGTTTATATATTATCAGCAGAATTTGATTTCCATTCATTTGATTTAATTTGTTTACAAAGTGTTGTATTAATTAAAGTACACAAAACTAAAACACAACAGAGAAAGAGATGGGACACTATGCTAACAGTCTCTAACACAGCAATGAAAAGGTGCTTTGTGTTACAGTCTATTGAAAAAAGGATTCAAATACTAATGTAGTTAGGTATACACATTTATACAAATATTTTTAAAGTGACAAGCCATTCAAACAAATACATTAATATTCTCTGAGAAAGATTTGTTTATTAGAATACTTGTCAATATGAATTATATTTTGCATTATTACGAACAACAAAACATACTACTACACTTGAAAAAAAAACAACCCTTTCTTGCTTAGTTTACTTGCAGTTGTATTTTATTTGTAGAGTTTAGCTAGAATAATGTTTAGTAGAGCACTTATTTATGCTGATGAATGAACAGAAAAGTATAACAAATCTTAAACAAAGCCAACACAGATTAAAAATTTGGTGTAAGAATTAATAATAAAGAATAATGATCAAGCCTATCCATATTCAATTATTGTAATAATTAGCATATTGGGCTTAACTATTATTAAATAGTACTACTATTTTTGGCAGGGCCTAGTGACAATAATTATCACACCAAACAGATAAACTGCTAATTATTTTAGGCGTGATTACTAATTAAATAAAATTTAAGAGGCCTAGACTATTTTAAAATAAATTTAATGAATAATTATCTTTGTCAGAATTAATATAATTACCTAACCTAAAAACAACATGTCTCACAATTTTTTAAAATTGAATTATTTATATTTTCAATATTAAACAATTCCATGGCAAAATATACAAACTCTATTCATTATCAATGTCATTATAATAATGCCATTATAAGATAAGAAAAATGTGTCCCCTACTCACTTAATCTTCGTGACTTACTAATTTAGTCAGAAGTTAGTCTATGGAATTAATTAAAAAAGTGTTGTCTGGGTAATGTTCAAAATTTGACTGAAAGTGATGACATAATATAAGTTCAGTCACAAGACTGAGAAAAATCATTGGTAATCTCATGATATAGTGTAAAAAATTATCCGATAATGTTTGTTGAGTTTCGTAAGCATAAGTTACTGTAAACCATAGTTTATTAGACTGGTGAAATATAAATAAAATTGAGTGTACTGATAAATCGACATAAGGAAACATAAAAACAATGTGCAGATAATTAGTAGATCTAAAATAAATAATAAATAATAGTCATGACTATTAAATGTTAAATATAGTTTTGCTTGTAATTTTCTTTTGCTAATGATTTTTATTGTTTTTGCTAATCACTGCTGCCAATCAATTTTCACTATTCAAAGTCATTGTTCTTGTCTTTTATACTAATTTTTAAGTCATTTTTTTACTAGATTCTGTACAATAATTGTCGCAAATTTTCTGCAAGTTTTTATTTTTATACTTCTTTAGAAAAACATTAATTGACATGCGATTGAAACAAAAATGATACTATAATCAAGCTATCTTCTAGATCTAGGTCTATCTAAATTTGTAAACACTGTACTATTAAAAGATCGCGCCAAATAAAATATAGTTTAAAGAACTTCCGTCAGGGCAGACTTAGTGTTATTTTTACTATTTACATTTTTTTCCTGCTAAACTGTTATGGAAAAATAACCAACGACTGAAATATCATGAGATTACCAAATCATTTAGATCTAGTAAAAATAAGTAACTACTGGTACAGTACAGACTAGTACAGAGTCACAGTGAGTGACCAACAGAGAAACTATGAGTGGCTGAGTCTGAGAAGGCTTCTAGATATATTTGTTAGGGAATGGGGGTCACTTTGCAGACTAGCAGCCCAACTTTAAACTGTCAAGTTTAGTACTGTGGTGGGATGTGGGTTATTTGTTGAGAGTTGAAACTTGACTTGAGTGAGGGGGGGATTCTGTTCGAGGAGGATGAGGCCGAGGGTAAAAGAAAAAAAAACATTTTAAAAAGCAATAACAAATTAAAATGGCTCTTGCGATGATGAAACATAATCATATGACCTTATCCTCTTTTTTCTTCCTAAGACGATTAAACATTTTGTAGGCAGAATATTCCCAAATTCATGTAAATTTATCGAAATAAATTCGTTTAAAAAACAGTAACTTCTCTTCTGTTTTGATAAGCACACCCAACCGGAAGTGTACGGTATATGCTTTATTTGATTTTCTTTTTCAGCTCTGAAGATCTGCAGTTTAGTGAACGAATTCAATGTCACTGTCAAACAGAGTCATGTTCGTCTCGTCGGTGTTTAAATTTTCGACCGTTTTGCGGGTAATTTCTTCAAGTAGATCATCATTATTTCATTTTCTAAACATCCAGTTGTTGTGCACAAATCTACATTTATATTTATATAGTTTCTAGACTAGATCCTATATCAATAAAAATAAAATTAATCTAACCACTCTTCTTCTGCTGCAGTCCCTTCTCTACAAATTTTAATTTACATAACACTATGATAAACACACACACATACCAGCACTGACCAGCCAGGAGGGACCATCGGTTTGGTAAAATCACGATATAGCGTCGGTTATTATTCCGGAACTGTATAGCAGTAAAAAACAGTAAAACCATGGCGTAGTCAGTCGAGCCATTCCGGAAACCACCGGAAATACTGTAAACCATCATTTACTTGCCGCCATATTATTTTTAATACACAATGTTTTAAAATGTGCAAGGATTGATTTTAGTTGTATTTTAAATACTGTTTTGCTATTTATTTTATATTTCTAATTATTTTAAGTGTATGTGCTAATTATTGCTGCTACTAAACATTATTCTAGTTCTTCTTACTACTTTTAACTTTAGTAAATCTAATCGTCTTATTTTACTAACAGAACTAGAGCTGGTTGTCGCAAATCTTCTGCAGGTTTTTTCTGTGTTTCTTAAAAAAAACATTAATTACTACACTCGACTTTATTAATAATATTTAGATTTACTAATTGCTGCTAATTTTTTTGTCAGTTAAACATTAAATTAAGTTAAAACATTAATTTAATGCACTTGACTTTATTTTTCTTTCAACGGTCAAATAAACTATGGTTTACAGTAACGAATGTTACCGAAACTCAACGAACATTACCCAATAATTTCCGACGCTATATCGTGATTTTACCATCGGTTTTTTATTTGTAGCTTTTTAAGTGATTTAAATAATCTAGATACATACATAGCCCTTAGATCTGGGAATAGACCAAATCAGATATGCATAATTTATAACAATAGTAAGAGTGAAAATCATTGAAAATGCTGATGTAAATTTGTAAAATGATTCAAATTCATTGATTTCCAGATTTTAATTATCCAAACTATTTTCTAGGCCTAAATAAAAATTATTTTAAGAGTAATTAAAATGGCCAGGCTTTTTTTACTGATTAACCTAATATTTTTTCTTTAATTTAAAAATGGTAAGCCTACTAAGAGCTGGTATGGGCCTGTCACATGAACCAACGGATTATCCAAAACAATATTGCAAGTCAGTATTGCCGGAGGGAGAGGGGTTAGGCAAAGTGTCACCTTGATAGATGAAATCAAGTATTGGACGGGGCTGCCAGTCTCAGTACTAATCAGAATGGCAGAGGACCGAGATGGGTGGCGGAGAATTGTTATGGCAACCAACAACCCCAATAAGGGTTAAGGGACAAGGATGATGAATTTGATACATAATTGGGGATGGTTTGGATGCCTCTTTCCCATTCAGCTGTAGAAATAGCGGAATGGGAAATAGGCCAGATATTCTATTCCTATCTGATGGTTAATAGGGTTGCCTTTTCACTCTGTAAATAATTCAGTTAATATCTAAGTCTATTTAGGCTAACTGAAATCACAATACTTTCTTTATTTTGCAAGATCAGTTCTAGTTCAATATCGCTACTCCTGCTATACCCAAATTTGGTTAATAAAGCAAAAACTTTACATTCCTGTATTTTCCATTTACTTTATTAATGTATCTCTAAAAGGCACAGGTTATTGTTCAGGTTGGAAGCATTAGTCAAATAGTTTTAATTAGTTTTCAAAGTCCTGCGGAAAATGTCCATATTTAGTGTGTGTGTATAATATTATAATACTGAAATTGAAATATAAACTAAAATTATAAACTAAAACTTTGAATACACTCTATTCCTCATTTATTGATCCTTAGAAATATATTAGCATAGGCAATAATGATAATCAAACTCTAAGGCTTATACTACTATTCCACACTTTATGAATTATTTTATGCTTTTTTTTTACTAGCAAGCATAGCCTTGCAACATTATTGGCTAATTTATATAAGCTACTTACCTAGCATTTTTGACTGCATTGTTTGTCCGACATTTTAGTACTATTAGTGCTGATTTAGTACATCGTTTTTACATGCAGTCTTCATGTTTAAGAAAATAGAGTTGATGCCATCATAATTTTTGTCTTTGTCCTGTAGGTAAACAGCCCTCTGAAAGGCAAAGCTCTATCTTCTATTTATGTCTCTTCAAGAAATTATGCTAGTGGAGGTAACAGTTTTAATTGCTTCATTAATAATAAATATTAAATGTAATCAATGGACCACAATTTTTACAATACATTTAAAACATTTAATTTATTTCATTGATTTTATGAAAATTTTGTTTTTACAAAGGTGACACAGATCTCGTGGTCATTGGCTCTGGCCCTGGAGGATATGTAGCTGCTATAAAAGCTTCTCAGTTAGGACTAAAGGTTAGCAAATCAATCAAAAGTATTCCATATCTTTTGAAATTTTTTTTTGACTAATGAGTTAGTACTTGGTCATCAGCATCCAAATATGACTATCTCTGCTTGCAGACAGTGTGTGTTGAGAAAAATGAAACTTTAGGAGGAACTTGCCTAAATGTGGGATGTATTCCATCCAAGTCACTTTTGAATAATTCTCATCTATATCATATGGCTCACCACAATGACCTGACTAATCGTGGAATTGAATGTAAGAAATTTTTTTTTTTGTGATTGGTGTAAATTTATGATGTATGCTGATCTAATAAAATGTCATCTTCAAAAGTTCACTACATCTTTATGTTTTGTCCATAGTCACTGGACTTAAGCTGAACCTGGATAAAATGATGGAACAGAAAAGGAATGCAGTAAAAGCTTTAACAGGAGGAATTGCTCATTTGTTTAAAAAGAACTCAGTAAGCATTTTATATTTTCTTGGCTGTGACAATATTATATTCACAACTTTCTCTAGTTTCAGTTAATCAATATTTAATTAATTCATGACCCATTAGCAGCGAGTAACATTTGGTTGAATTATCTTCTATTTTTAAGTATTCTGTTGTAGGAGGGTTTTATACACTCTCTACATTGGGGATGAAATACTGGATTAATGAATGCTGAACTAATTTCAGGTGACTCACTTACAAGGTTATGGCAGAATTACTGGTCCCAACGAAGTTACTGTAACTAAAAGTGATGGCAGCCAAGAGAAGGTTTCAACTAAAAACATTTTAGTGGCTGTTGGGTCAGAGGTCACTCCTTTCCCTGGAATAGAGGTCAGTTACTGTGAGAAAATGTATTAGAAGATCCTCAAATATTCACAAGTTTTATTACGTGGGCACATTTATTTAAGCTATGTTTAATGACGATTTTCAAACTGAAAAGGCAAATGTTTCACACAAGAAGTAATCTTATCACCATTAGTCTAGCCCATCATTCATTTCTAAAACTTGTATGTTGCAGTATCATCAACATTTTTTCTCAACTTAAAAAGAAATTTTTACTTCTTATTTTACACTAAAATCATATTTGCTCTGAGCAGATAAATAAATAAAAAATAAAACAAATTACTACTCAACTAGTGATTTTTATTCAAGTATACACAGTTGATAATTGACTGTAGAATGTCAATAGCCCAACATACACTCTAAATATTCATTTGTTCACTAAATGCATCTTACAAGAAAAATCTTACAAGAAAAAAACCTTCCAAAAATAAAATAATTTACAATCCTATTAAATATAAAAATATCAACCCCTTTTTTTTTTTTTAAATTCTGTGAAGTGCACCATTTGTGTACCATTTGAAAGTGTAATATTATAAACAGTAGAAACATTTGTCTGCCTTTCATTTTTAGTCAACAACTGTAAACAAATGTTTCCTGACTTCATGACAATGCAATCTATGTCACAGGCATGAAGAGGCTAAAGGGAAAGAAGCCTGCCATTTCTCCTTGTTATTTGGGTGCAGAAAGTGGTGTAAAGTTCAAGGGTCACTAGCAGTGCTTACTGTGACAGTGCACATACATGTGAATCAATATATAAACCACTCTGTTTTTTCTTTATTTTTTTTTAAGGTTGATGAGAAAAAAATTGTTACATCTACTGGTGCTTTATCATTGGACAAAGTTCCAGAAAATCTCATCCTTATTGGAGCTGGTGTTATTGGTGTGGAGTTGGTATGTATCAACTCAACTTTGCCATGCACATTTCTGCTAATTTTTCTTTTATTAATGCAACCATAACATATTTGTTTATTATTATATTTATTTTTTAAATTGACTGTACATAAAAATAAAATCCAGATTATGTCTGTAATTTGAATTTAGCCCCATGCTATTTATATTCCTTTGCTGCTATTTTAGGGCTCTGTTTGGCAGAGATTAGGGGCCAATGTAACTTGTGTGGAGTTTCTAGGACATGTTGGTGGCATGGGCATTGACATGGAAGTGTCCAGGAACTTCCAGAGATCTCTTGCCAAACAAGGCATCAAATTTAAGCTCAGTACTAAAGTTATCTCAGCTGCTAAGTCTGGGGACAAAGTGACAGTCAGTGTGGAGGGTGTTAAAGATGGGAAGAAGGAAGAGGTATGTTTTCTCACTGATTTAAGTTTTGTCAGTTGTTCATGTCTCCTCACTGATGTGTTTAGTTTTGTCAGTTGTTCATGTCTCCTCACTGATGTGTTTAGTTTTGTCAGTTGTTCATGTCTCCTCACTGATGTGTTTAGTTTTGTCAGTTGTTCATGTCTCCTCACTGATCTGTTTAGTTTTGTCAGTTGTTCATGTCTCCTCACTGATCTGTTTAGTTTTGTCAGTTGTTGATGTCTCCTCACTGATGTGTTATTTTTGTCAATTGTTCATGTCTCCTCACTAATGTGCTGTTTTTTAATTGACATAAATTATTCATAGTTGATAATATGGATAAATAAATAATCTTTTCAAATTCCACTGCCCGGGGCATATTTTTACATTTATCTTTATAAGATTTTAATCTGTTTTAAGATTAATATAATAAAATTATGATTTGGTTACTATAATCAGGGTCCAGTTGACTTTAACACCTTTAATTGTTTGAGTTTAGCTACAATGTGACACACTCCTTGTATGTATTGGTCGGCGACCATTTACAAAAGATGTTGGCTTTGAATCAGTTGGCATCCAGTTAGACAAACAAGGAAGGATTCCAGTGAATTCACGCTTTCAAACATCAGTGCCTAGGTATAGTAGTCATATTTTCTCCTAGAACATTTTATGTAAGGTATATTAAAGGAAATAATTGAATATCTGAACAGCTGTACTGTCACACTTCTTTATTGTATAGTATTACATGTAAACCAGCACAATGGTTTAGTCTGCTTTGCACCATCTGGCTGATTTTGCATTTTTCACAGCTGATTTTAATTGTAATACCTATTTAGGAATTTGTTAGTCACTTAGTAATGTTTTACTAGTTAGTCTCAGAAAATTAGAATTTACTTTAGCATCTTTTATACCAAGCATGATAATTATTAAGCAAATAATAAATCCCAAAATTAATGTCCTAGACACAAAATCATTCCCCCCCCCCCCCCCCCAACATATTTTTGGGGGATCCTGGCGGATCGCATATTATCTATATATATAATTCTCTTCATGGAGACGCTAGAAAACAAGCTGTAAACGCGCTCCCTACCACCCCCACCCTTACATGGTCTGGTGAGCTGTGGTTCACTCCAAATGTTTACAAACAGAGCCGGGTTTAGTGACGACTATTAGGGGCAGATAATTTAGTTTGAAACGATTTTAAACGTGGGGGGGGGAGTAACTAAGTGGGGTTTACTTTAACTGAGGGGGGAGAGGAAGGAGGGGGGGGGGGTATCATCCTTAACGAGCTACTTATAGTGTTTTAAAGAAATATTTTCAGTGGCAGCGTTGGTAGTGTGGAATTCACAAATTATGAATAACTGAAAAGTAGAAAAAACAACAACTAAATAGTGGCGTATGATATGCCGCGGGTCGGCTCGTTCAATTTATTTTGTATAATAATAAATAAAACAATTATAAATTTATATTCATCTCTACATATTGTTTGTAAGAATAATGCCAATATTTTTTTTAATCAGATACTCATTTTCTGAAACACAAATTTCAATGTACCTTTTCTGAAAATTGAAGTTAATTATTTAAAAATAGTATGTTTACAATTTTTCAGTATTTATGCCATTGGTGACTGTGTCCAAGGGCCTATGTTGGCACACAAAGCTGAAGACGAAGGTAGAAACTTTATACATTCATTTAAAAAAAGCTAAAAAAAACATAGTGAACTAACAAAGTTGTGTCATGGTCTGGACAGGCATTGTTTGTGTGGAGGGCATCTGTGGTGGTGCTGTACATATTGACTACAACTGTGTCCCATCTGTCATCTACACCCACCCAGAGGTTGCTTGGGTTGGCAAAAATGAGGAGCAGCTTAAAGAAGAGGTTTTTTTTTTTTTTTTTTTTTTTTTCAAGGTTACGCTTTTGGCGAATAATTTTTGTAAATTCTAGGGATGTCTTAATAGAATAACTCTTAGCTTGACTGCACATTTTAATACACAAATGTAAAATTTCATTATTTCCTTAATAAGGGAGTGGAGTACAAGGTTGGAAGCTTCCCACTGGCAGCAAACAGCAGAGCCAAATGTAATAACGACACTGATGGTTTTATTAAAGTACTCTCTGACAAGAAAACAGACCGTCTGCTTGGGGCCCACATAGTGGCATCGGTAAGGAAACCATTTTGTTTGACTATAATTGTATTTTAATTTCTTGTATCTGTTTAAAAATGTTCATTTTATTTGACTTTACTTGTATTTTATTTCTTGAAGTGCTTGTATCTGTTTAAATATATTCATTTTGTTTGACCTTCTTGTATTTTATTTCTGGAAGTACTTTCATCTGTTTTGAATACATTTTAAAATACCTCCTACCCTTACAGTGTGCTGGTGAACTAATCAATGAAGCTGCTCTAGCATTAGAGTATGGAGCATCATGTGAAGATATTGCAAGAGTCTGCCATGCACATCCTGTAAGTACCATAGTGTTTTTCCTAAATGTTTTCTTGTTCAAGTTGTAGATGATTGTCCTAAATCTTTATTAGGCCATGCGAACATTGCAGCATCTTTTCATATGTTCTCAACATGATTTACCTGTTGCATAAATTAGTGGCTACGGTAATCTTTTCTTCTCCCCTCTAAGGCTGAGCTGCCACTTTATATATCCTGCTCTCTGCAGGAATTCTAGCACTTAACTTTGAAAATGTTCCCCTGGTTTTGTGTTAAACTACTCCAAATAGTCCTAGATTAAAACTTCATGTGATCTCCTACAGTTAAAAAAAATCATCAAATAGAAACTACAGGCAATCTCTTTACAATGATATAAATTATTTAAGACATCAATGAGTGATTCTTAAACATTAATTTCTAAAACATGCAAAAAATAATGTGAAAATATTAAGTACCACTTGTTAAAGTGAATTTACATAATATTGGCTAGGCCCTTACTATTACTAAGATATTCTAATTAAAAATCTAGCTTTGCCTAATAGTTCTGCCAATTTTTATGCAAAACTAAAAAGCACAATTAACTAACTCTTAAAAAATTCACTACAGTATTGATCTATTCTATTTTTTTATGGCTAACATTGTACTCTTCATTAAAAAATGGTTCCATTTAAAAAAATTAATTTGACCATTTCATGAATGACATGACCATGATTCTACTTGTGAGATTCCTTTAGTAAACTTAACATGAAACTGTTTATAATGTCTTTAAAATGTTTGTTTTTCAGACTGTGTCAGAAGCTTTCAGGGAAGCCAACTTGGCTGCATACTTTGGAAAACCTATCAATTTTTAGTAATGCTCATCTCTAGTTCTGTAAGAAATCTATTCATCAGATGACTGTATTTGATTTTATCACTCTTCAGTATTTTTATGAAAAGCGATTTAAAAATCAAAAAGCAATATTGTTAAATTAAAAAAATAAATAAACTATCTCTATTTTTGTCCAGATAACTTAAGTCAAATGAAACTAACCGGCATAGTTAGCAAAAAATAAACTGGGAGATTCCAAAGTCTCTCTGTCTTTGATCTGATTATTGATTTACCCTAACATTGTATAGCAGCAGTGTGAAATTAACTTTATTTCATAGCAGAATGTGTGCAGCTGTGAGCATCAAGAATTGCTACACATGCTGTTTATTGATATTTTGTAACGATGCCATGATAGACCAGACAATTTTACTGAATTTAGTTACTGCATTTCTTTTTCAATCCTCGTGTCAGAAAAGTCTTGCTTATTTGGGTCTGTTTTAAAGTAAGTTGCTAGTTCAATGTTTGTATGTATAATAAACAGTTTGTGTCTATTCATGAGAGAATGACAGGATGTGTACATCAATAAAAAGTTGTACTCAAATTGTTTTCCTTGTGTTCTTCAATGGTTGGTAGTCACTATTTGACTAGGTTAGCACAGTGATGAAAGCTGTTTTTCCAGGTGGTTTTAGGGTTGTCATGTCTTTACTAGGTTGGCAGGGTGATTACAGCCCATTTCTCACTATCTTCCAGATTTTGAAAGTGTTAAAACAAGATTAACAAAATAACAGCTCTGATGTCAACTCCCCCCCCCCTCCCCCAGACAGTAATGAAAAAAAAAGCTAAACATTACATGAAACAGCTTATTGAATGTGTAAGAAAACAGATTATTTTATGCTTTAATTGTATATTAAATTTCAGTACATTAACAATCTACACATCACTGAGTCTGCATACATGAAAATGAAAGGTTATTGTAGAAAACTAACAATGACAACACTGCATTTGACAACAAAAATTTGTAGTCCAGGTTAAAAGGGTGTGTTAATATGCCAATACTAATTCAAGTCTTGAAAAAAAATATCTCAGCTGATTACTTTCTTGGAAGCCAAAGCACTGATCACAATTATTTTATACACAATTTATACTTAATCAAATACCAAAGTTATTCCCAAAGTTCTTCTCATAATATAGATCTACATGATAATTAATGAACACCTGAAGAATTATTTTAATCCATATCACAGACTAACCTGTTTTCTCAATGAATCAACAGCATAGTAATATATAGTAAATTTAATCTCAGAAGTAGGGGTCGGCGTGGTCGAGTCGGTAAAACTCATGGTTGCTAAACCGAAAAGTCTCAAGTTCGAACCCTCGGGCAGATGAGGCTCATTAGCTGGGGACAGCCACTCTTCTAGGAGAGACAACTCCAAAATTAAACACCTGCTGCCTTGTAGTTTGTTCTTGGTTGGACAAAGGCTATGGAAGCAAATCCAAAAAGAAAAGCAGGCTGAAATCGGAGTCAATGGCGCATAACCAGTTGACACGTAACGCTTAATTGTGTTGAAGGCGTGTTCGAGTCGGCAAAAAGCTCATGGTTGATAAATTCAAACAAAGTCGAGTTCAAACCCACTGGCAGATAAATCTCGACCCCCCTTCAACACTAATAATTAAGAAGGAAGATGAAGAAGAATCTCAGAAGTTTGTAACTAAACAATGTAGATGACAGAAAAAACAACAGCTTAATACTGTCCTTATTACAACTAGGGTGAATTTGATACAAATTCTAAATATAAATAGATAATAAGATCACAAGAAGAACATGATTATATACAGTCTTTACACAATTGTAAACTTAACACAAATTACAAAAAAATAAAATGTTTGACAGCACAGAAGAAAAATGATTTGTACACCCAGCGTCATCTGTAAGGCACATTTACTAACAGCAGCTAATATTTACACCAAGCTTAAAGCAAATAAAACGGCATGGCTGAATCAGGTTCAACTGCTAACCTGAAAGTCTTTAGTTTGGATATCTGACTCATGTTAGGGATAGTAAAGGCAAATACAATGAATTTTTACTAAAATAAATATTGAGTGGTCTCCCTTCTATAAGAGAGCTCTAACCAAGCTACATTGTTTTTATTGTAGAGCAGGTAATTGTTTGCAGTGATGGATGGGGTGGGTAAAAAAAAAAAGATCATATAGCTACAGTTAGCTCCTGAGTGCTTGACTTAACAAATACAGCATTTTTAAAAAGCTCCAGAAAATTTTTAAATAATGAGTTGGTGGTGCTTAGTTATACAAAGTAAGCCATTAGCATTACAATCAAAAGGATGTATTAGTTTATTTGATGTTAAAAAAAGATTTTTTATTTAATTTTTATAGCTGTTAACATTAAACATTACAAGTAGCTAATGTGTGTAAAAAGTAACTTTTACAAAAACAAAAAAAATTGGAGAAAATAAAGTATTTACATTTCTCATGAAAGACACATTTTCAAAAGCTTCAATCTTTTTTTTTTGCCCAGTCCAGTTATGGAAACAAGTTCACTTTCAACACCCATTGGGTTCAGCATCATCATCCTCAAACTCACCTCCATCTCTCATCTGCATATACGCACATATCATATTAAAATCCAATTTCTTTTTATCTGAAAGAGAAACTGCTGAACTAGTGGACATTCCTGCATTGGATTCTGTGGCATTCTGCATGTGAGATGTGTCATAGTCACTTGGAAAATGACCACAAGTAACATTTAGAAGGTTATCCTGTAGAGAGGTGGGACTGCACTGACCCTCAGTGGATACTTGCTTGGTGTACTGACTGCTGGAACTGGAATATAAAGTGGGTAGCTTGTCAAACTCCTGTAACACAGCCAACTTGGCAGGGTCGCAAGGATATGTGGTCTCGCTAATGTCCTGGGGATATTCTGTGTTCGCATCCACTCCCAGCGCAGCAAGTTTTTTGGGATCCGAGGGCAGGTTGATAAACATCATGTGATCACCGGCAGGAGGGATGTTTTCACGATTGACCTGTGACCCTAAAACCCCAGACAACCTTGAGATGGGTTTTCTCTCAGGCTGGTTGTCGTAGGCAACCTGCAGCATCAAAGGCACAGGGAGATCTTTTTTCTCTTGGCTTTCAGAATGGCGGGAACTGCTGACGCCATCAAAGGTGTTGGAGAACTGGGAGTAGTGCTCTAGTTTCTCAGACTGAAGTTGTTGAGGGGTTTGCTTTGTTGGGGCGTAGGAAGAGGGTGAGCTGGATAAGTGTCTGGATACGGATGTGAAACGGGAGGATTGTTGCACAGAGCTGGACGTGGACATACATGACTGATCTAAATTGTGGGGAGAAAAAAACACCTGATTGAATGTTAAATGAAAATAGCTATTACTATTAGGTTGTATGGTAAAAAAAAAAGAAATTTAAATTTGTTTTTATGCATGCATTAAGAAATTGTTTTAATGCTCAAAACAAATTTAGAAATTCTATTATGGCATGTTGTAGTAACAGCAAGGCTTAAAATTATTAGATTTAAAATAAAATATTCGCTAAAATGTTTTTATCATACTTTGCAAACAAAATGTCTAACATGTCATAATCAATTTTAAAAATTCATTTTTTTTTAAAAAGTTTACCTGGATCTGCTAGTGAGAAATTGGTACAAATATCTTTCATGGCATTAAGCAACTGTAAGTGAATAAAAAAAAAACAAGTATTACTTTATTTGTAACAACATGAGTAGGGAGGAAATAAGCAATGTGCTTGGATGTAGTACTCACCCTAATGCTGTCTGGTCTTAGCTTTTTCATATTGCTAATGCATTTCCTTGCCTGCTCCAATACTTTCACAAAAGAATACTCATCAAGATGGAATATGTTTTTGTCTTTAAACTCAGAGACCCATTCAGAAGGATGCTTTTGTGCTATGTATTGATTGAAATAGTCTGTCTAAAATAAGGAAATTATGAAAATAAACTCAAAATCCTCAACAGATATTTAACTGCATGTCTTAATGAGTGCATATTTTAATTAGAATATAAGTTGACCAGAGGAAAATCCAAATTTATTGACAAAAAAAACTTACAAGAAAATGATACTCTGTTCTGTTGCTGTCTAGGGGCTTCAAACCACTACACACCTCCAGAAATACCTGTCCAAAACAAAACTGATTTCAACTATATATAATATTAAAAGCTTAAGATAAACTAGAGTCAACTTGATTGTTAATTGTTCCATAAAACTATTGCTAGAAAGTAAGGGATCTTGCAGGATATCACACATATTGGGGGAACGGGTGTGGATGATGATGAAAAGAATAAAGATTTTAATGACAATCTGATACATAGGAAGTGGGGTAAGCAATAAAACATAAAAATTTGAATGATAAAAACATAGAATTTGGTTTGTTTGTTTTGACAGTGAGAATTTTCACCATCATTATAGGGCTCTGGCTTTTTCCAACACCTAATAAGATGAAATAAAATCAGCTACAACTGACAGACATTCTCAATGGATGATGGGCTAATTATCCATGGTTTCTTTTATCAAAGCTATAGAAACAGCTTACCACACCCAGAGCAAAAATATCAGACTTGATTGACAATGTCTGCATCCCTGGTGCACTGAGCAGCTCAGGGGCTTGGTAGGCTTTGGTTGTGAAGAGTTTGCTGGAGGTGTCTGCCATGGTGAAGTGGGTGAAGCCCATGCTGCCCGTGGTGGAGCTGGTCCCCGTGGCGTACTTGGCCTGACCCAGGTCTGCTATTTTGGCTTCTAAATATTGGTCTAACAGTATATTGGCACTGAAAAAAACAACAACAGAAACTTCAGCTAACTCTTGCATTTGAATACTTCATTTGGCAATGTATAAGTTACTTACTTATAGACTTCTAAAATAAAAGCAGTTAATACAGTACATATACTGCAATAATAAAATAATACTATTTTAAGTAAAAAAAAAACAACCCACTAGCAACAAGAGAAGATAAGCCTTGAATGACCTACCTCTTGATATCACCATGAATCAGGGGTTTGTCTCCCATGGTATGAAGGAAGTTGATGCCCTTACAACAGCCATGAAGGATGTTCAGCCTCCTCTCCCAGCACAATGGGCCAGTTCCACCCTTTAATCAAGTCAGTACAAGGATCACACTCAAATTGTTTACATTAAAAAAAATTATCTTAAACCAGACTATGAACAGATATGGTGTATAAATGTTTTAAAAAAAAAATTTAAGTTAGGAAAATACAATTGAAACAGCTGGTGGAGTGATGAGATAAACTGATCCTTACTTTCTGTGAGAGCCTGTCTTCTAGTGAACCATTGCTTAAAAACTGGTAAACCAGGCAGAGTTGTGGCCCATCTAGAGCATAGCCATACAGTGTCAGGATGTTTTCATGCTGGTACCTGGGGAACCAATGGGTATACACAGTGATAACATAGCTATGTCACACAATGATGAAACAATTAGTTATTGTATAGGTGATAGTGGAGAATAGTATGCCTTGGAGGGGGGGGGGGAGAAAGAGGAGGGGAAGTGTTGTTTTTTTTTAACTCTATCACTAGGAATATGTGAACACAGAAGTCTGTTTCTTACTTCAACAAAGTGGTTAGCTCTGTCCTGATCTGATTGAGCTTGTCCGTTGTTTCACTTGCTGCCTGCTGTGAAAAAAAAAGGAAGACATTAGTAATGGCAAGTCAAGATTTCAAGTTTTATTGCAGTGTTTGTAAACCTTTAGTAGGGGACTCAGTGGTACAAGCTTACAGCAGTGGTACAAGCATACAACACAAGAGGTGAGACTTGGTACAAGCATACAACACAAGAGGTGAGACTTGGTACAAGCATACAACACAAGAGGTGAGACTTGGTACAAGCATACAAGAGGTGAGACTTGGTACAAGCATATAACACAAGAGGTGAGACTTGGTACAAGCATACAACACAAGAGGTGAGACTTGGTACAAGAATACAACACAAGAGGTGAAACTTGGTACAAGCATACAAGAGGTGAGACTTGGTACAAGCATACAACACAAGAGGTGAGACTTGGTACAAGCATACAACACAAGAGGTGAGACTTGGTACAAGCATACAACACAAGAGGTGAGACTTGGTACAAGCATACAACACAAGAGGTGAGACTTGGTACAAGCATATAACACAAGAGGTGAGACTTGGTACAAGCATACAACACAAGAGATGAGACTTGGTACAAGCATACAACACAAGAGGTGAGACTTGGTACAAGCATACAACACAAGAGATGAGACTTGGTACAAGCATACAACACAAGAGGTGAGACTTGGTACAAGCATACAAGAGATGAGACTTACTGCCTTGAGCAGCTTGATGGCACAGTCCATGTGTCTCAGGCTGCCCTTGTACACCCGGCCAAAGTTGCCCTCCCCCAACAGGTTGTTCTGGTTAAAGTTGGCTGTGGCAATCAGCATGTCCTGGTAGCTGAAGACTGTCTTGACCGCCATGGCTAGATCTTCCTCTCTCCTCATGTTGTTTATCTGGGGGGAGCCACTGCTTTTTTGGGGACTTGCTTTAGGGACATTGTCATTGTAAACACTGTGAGGGACTCTGTTGTGTACAGCTATGTCGTTTAGCCTGGTGGGCAGCTTGGAGGCAGGTGCGGCTAGCTCGGCCTGCTGAAGGGAGGTGTGCAGCATTTGTTTCAAAGTATCTGCTCCTGTGGTGGGTGAAGTCAAGCTGCTGGCTAGAGAGGGCATGAGAAACTGGTTAATAAATAAACAGATGGGAAATAAGCTAGTTAACAAACAAAAAGATGGGAAGATGGACTAGTTAACAAACAGATGGGAAGATGGACTAGTTAATAAACAAACAGATGGGAAGATGGACTAGTTAATAAACAAACAGATGGGAAGATAAGCTAGTTAATAAACAAACAGATGGGAAGATAAGCTAGTTAATAAACAAACAGATGGGAAGATGGACTAGTTAATAAACAAATAGATGGGAAGATGGACTAGTTAAAAAACAAACAGATGGGAAGATGGACTAGTTAATAAACAAACAGATTTGATGAGAGGATACGCTAGTTAAAAAACAAACACATCTGCTGGCAAGAGAAACTAGTTAACAAACAGATTTGATATTAAAAGACTTTAAAGAAAAACCAATGGTACTTGAAAAAAAACTAAGTTTACTTTCTGTAATAAAATGATTTGCACTACAAGTTTTGATGAAGATGTCTAACAATGTTGAGTAATTACCTGTTGAGTGATTGGAAGAAGGCAGAGACCTGGAGCCAGAACACTGATCAGATGATTCCGTTGGCTGAAGTCTCCCAGGCAGGGAGGTTAGGGAGCCATTGAAAGCTTGGGGACTGTTGTGGGATGCACAACTCTGACTAGCCTAAAACAACAAGAAACATTCAGTACACGAAATAAATTTTTTAATCAACAATCACATTTTTTTAATGGTAAGAAAGAACTAATCTAAAATATAGAGTATGAAAAAATTCCACATTTTCTATACTGTTTATAGATAAGTAAGTACTGAATATTTTTTTTATAGAAAAGTAGCTAAAGAATGTGGTTTCAAACTTATCAGACGTATGCCTAGAAAGGTTATTACAGAATGTGGTTTCAAACATTTATAAGATGCAGGCCTAGAAAGGTAGTTACTGAATGTGGTTTTAATCATTTATCAGATGTAGGCCTAAAAAGGTAGCTAAAGAATTTGTTTTAAAACTTTTATCAGACATACCCTAGAAAGGTAGTTACAGAATGTGGTTTTAAACTTGTGTTAGATGCAGGCCTAGAAAGGTAATTACAGAATGTGGCTTTAAATATTTATCAGACATACCCTAAAAAGGTAATTACAGAATGTGGCTTTAAATATTTATCAGACATACCCTAAAAAGGTAATTACAGAATGTGGCTTTAAATATTTATCAGACATACCCTAAAAAGGTAGTTACAGAATGTGGTTTTAAACTTGTGTTAGATGCAGGCCTAGAAAGGTAATTACAGAATGTGGTTTTAAACTTATCAGATTTAGGCCTACCTGAGAGGTGGGCCCTAGTCCTGGACTGAGAGTTCCAGGTATAACCTTGTCGTCATAATTCTTGGCTGCCTTGGCCTGGCTTTGGTTTATAAGAGAAGGTTGGTTGAAGTTCACCTCAGTGCCTGAACAGCTGAAGCCACTCTCTGGAGGTGACTTGTTGCCTGCTGCAGACAACACATTTTAGCATCACTTTTTGTCTCGTAATTATATCAACATTAGCTAGATCTAATAGTTATCAAAATTAGTCAGTTGGTCTTTTAATTTAAAAAAAAAATGCAGTTATATATGAAACGTTACATGTAATTTAACAAAAAATCCAAATGCTATTCTTCTATACATGGAGGTAAACCAGACCATGAAAGAAAAAGATTTTTTTTGGACAAGACAAAATATATTTTATACAGGTCTAATGTAAGCCAATGAAACACTCTTACATCATTACTGTATTAATCAACAGCTTAATATAGCTAATATCTTAAATGACGGTTTCATGTATTTCAATTACAATTTTTCTTTAATAATGTTTATTTTTAAATTTCACAATTTATACACAAAAGGGAGAGAGAAAAAAATACTTTTCACCAGTAAAAACATTTAAAGAGTAATGATATATTGGCACTCGTGTTTTCTATGGAATGATGATGGACGTGGTGTTTATGTTTCTAAAAATGTATGTCTTCAACAGTCTAGAGCCTGATTGTAATGTTAACGTTTTATTTCAAGTGATGGGCAATCACTGAGATCGATCTGAATAGTTTAAATTAGATAGGACCTACTTTTTCAATTAATAGAGTTTTGGAAATATCATTTGCTAAAAACTCAGAGCAAAAATAAAATAAAATAGAATCATTTTGATAATGACCACATCATTAATTATGCACTTAGAATAGCTTTATACTGCTATTAAAAATTGCCAGTATGGTATCCCCCCCCCCCCCTATAAGACACACGTGGAATGGTAACTGTGAGTTCACAGACGTTTAGAAATCAGCAAGCCTGTTAGGCTACTATTAGTAAATGATTAGCCTCTAGCATAGATCATAGCAGCACATAGTGGGAACATTTACTATTTAAGTTGCCGAGACGTCACTTTTATTCCCCCCCCCCCTCAAGCAAGCAGTATCAAACACGTTCATGGGGTCACGGTGAGTTCACACAAGCGACCGTTGCTCCAGGAGGGGGTTCTCTAAGGATCATCCATAAATGTCGTCACACTCGTAGGGCGGAGGGAGGGTCCGTAATTTTGTGACGATGTGTGATGAGGGGGAGGGGGGGGGGGGGGGGTTCAGATGTTGCGACGTCACACTTTTGCATTATAAAAAAAGCAATGTTAGAAAACGAATTTTGGACGTTATTTCGCGTTTTAGATAACTGTTTTATAAATTGTAATAGTTTAGACAAGATTTTAGAAAAATATAGATGTTTAAAAAAATTCAACTGCAATTTTGAGGGGGGGGGGGTTGTAAATTGAGGTGTGACGTCATTTTAGGGGGGGGGGGGGGTCTGGCTTTTTGTGACGACGTGTGCTCGTCAAAAAAGCGTGACGTCATTTATGGATGACCCCCTAGTCCTAATAATCACCTTTTATAATGCTTTCAAAATAAAGGTTCCGAAATAAACAGAATGACAGAAGGGGTAGCATATACTAGCAGTTAAACGGAAGGTGAGTAAAAAATACAAATAAATAAATTGTACCTAGACTAACACGCATGCGTGATTGGCGATAAAGAAACCAGATGTTGGAGATGTAGATTTCCTTCAAAGAAGGGCGACATTTTAGACTACCTTTTTGTGAATTTTTTTTTTTTTTTTTTTTTTTGTGTGATGAAAATATGCTACTGAAAAAAATATCGGAAAAAAGGAAAAATCCCACTGATAATTGAAATTCTGAAGGAAAAAAAAATGAAACCTGCCGACATTCGGAAATGCTGCATCCACTTCTCTAAAATACGTTTTTTCTAATCACATAATCAAGACACTGAAAATCTATTAAAAAAAAAAAGTAAATTTGCACAAAACTAAATAGAATTGGCAAAAAAAAGTAAACAATTTTAATAGACTTAATAAAAAAAAAAAAAAAAACTTACTAGAAAATTTTAGCTGACTTAATTGACTTGGTAAGGAACTCATTGATGAAGGCTTAGAAAAACTAGATGCTTTTGCTTCTTGATCACTTCCTTTCACTGTGAAAACAAAAATTTAAATTTTTACGACTCACAACAAATATATAGTCACATCAGCCACTGCAGTGCCTTTACACGTGCAGGTGTAGACATAAGTGTATCATAACCTTTCTATACATCTACAGCTAGCTAAAAAATTACGACTTTAATTTTTCTAGCCCTGTGCAGCTAGCTAAACAATCATGGTTTAAATTTTTCTTTCCATCAGCAGTTAACCAAAATATGACTTTAATTTTTCTTTCCATCGGCAGTTAACTAAAATATGACTTTAATTTTTCTTTCCATCGGCAGTTAACCAAAATACGAAATTTTTCTAGCCATCAACAGCTAATTAAAAATATGACTTTAATTTTTCTTTCCATCGGCAGTTAACCACAATAATCCAATATGACTTTAATTTTTCTTTCCATCGGCAGTTAACCAAAATACGAAATTTTTCTAGCCATCAATAGCTAATTAAAAATATGACTTTAATTTTTCTTTCCATCGGCAGTAAACTAAAATATGACTAATTTTTCTAGCCATCAACAGCTAATTAAAAATATGACTTTTTCTTTCCATCGGCAGTTAACCACAATAATCCAATATGACTTTAATTTTTGTAGCCATCTGCAGGCAGCTAAAAATATAACTTCAATTTTTCTAACAACCAGTAGCTAACTAAAAATACCAATGTACATAGAAACACACGAATTTCCGAAAAAAACAGCTGACACATTAATTCAGCTCTGTGAGGCTAGATTGAATAGAGGCGGCAGCCAACTTGTATTCCATGTTTATATAACCAGTCCTACAGCCCTCCAAAGGCAACCAGCCGTGGAGTGTTTATAAAGAGATCCGGCACTTCCTTCTACAGCTTAACAAAGAGAGCGTCAATACCAACTTCCTTGTGTGGCTAACCTGAGCCACTCAAACTACTTCCTTGTGCTGGAATAATTGAGAGACCAGCCGCGTAGAATCTGATTTTAAACCATACAGTTGCAAGAACCGAATTTGTTATTTATGGTATTATTGGCAGGCTCTCCATAATTCGAAAGTAAATTATATTATTAAGGTAATTTTTTTTTCAATTACTATCCCTATACAATTATGAAAACTTGCATAAAAAATGACTATTAACAGAATGATGTTTCTTAAAGAGTAATTTATTTAGATGCACTTATAAAGTAATTTAAAAAAAAAAAACTTTTAGAAAGAATGCCCCTCTCCGTCACTTATCATTTTAAAGCACTAATAGTAACTAATTACCACGGAGGTCATCAACAACTGACATTACACTTTTTACCCTCTCCTTTCCCCTAAAAAAATTATTTCAATTCTTCTTTAACTTGCGATTCGCTTTTAAAAATATTAATTGGGTTGTTTCCCATTACTAGGGGATGCTAACGAAATTTTAAAGCTGTTATTAACTATTAGGTAACAAGACCGGTTAAGCTAAAGTTTAAATTTTCAATACATCAGATGGTAGGCCCAGTAATCAATGATGTAGCTACATTTTAAAAAAATAACACACACACACAAAACAACTAAATACGAAAGTCTGATGTCCCACTTTCTGACCCCCCCCCCCCTCCCATCACCCTCGTCATGAAACAACGTCATCAAAGTCCTAACCCACCCCGCCCCAGAAGAAAAAAAAACAACAACCCATATTTATAATGAATTTTTTTTTCTAGCCTGGCAAAATTCACCTAAAATTCTATCTCTATCATCAGTGTACAATTAATCTAAAAATAAATGTCATCATTAGTTTTCTGATGAGCAGCCGTGACGTTTGCTGCTTCCTGATTCCTACAGGAACCAGACACCCGGGTTGTCAGTCCTTCAGTACAAGACAACCCGCCTGCCAGTCATCCGCTACCAAGCTGTCTTTCCATAAGCTGACAATACTGACATTCTCATTGGCTGAATCTCGTCCCGTTTTCATTGGTTAATTTTCAGCGTAAAAACGTATTTAAACACATCATGGTATAACACAAAAAGAAAACATTTAACCAGCCGTAACTACATGCAGACATTTAACCAGCCGTAACTACATGCAGACATTTAACCAGGCGTAACTACATGCAGACATTTAACCACGCGTAACTACATGCAGACATTTAACCAGCCGTAACTACATGCAGACATTTAACCAGCCGTAACTACATGCAGACATTTAACCAGCCGTAGCTACATGCGGACATTTAACCAGCCGTAACTACATGCAGACATTTAACCAGCCGTAACTACATGCAGACATTTAACCACGCGTAACTACATGCAGACATTTAACCAGCCGTAACTACATGCAGACATTTAACCAGCCGTAACTATATGCAGACATTTAACCAGTAGTAACTACATGCAGACATTTAACCAGCCGTAGCTACATGCGGACATTTAACCAGCCGTAACTACATGCCGTAACTACATGCAGACATTTAACCACGCGTAACTACATGCGGACGTGTCACCAGGCTTAATACTTTGCGGACATTTAACCAGCCGAGAATACAAGCGGACATTTATTCGCCTGATAATCAATATCTTAAATATCTAGACATTATTGAGATGAGCATTTAACACGGGCCTGTAATAACAGTTTTTGCGGATTGTAAAATTATAACCGTGACCCGATGTTTTAAAAATAATTACTTCAATTTTTTTATTTTCCCATTAAGAACGGTTCTAATTCCCGACTAAAATGTCTAATACAGGCAGAGATGCAACGACACATTCTAAAACAGACAGGATGACAGCCAACACAATTTAAAAATACAAACAGCGATGATTACAAACAAGATTTCTAACTGAAAACATCCGGGTTTTTCCTTCTGGTTTAATTATGATGAGATGGGTTTTTTTTAGTGCTGTTTGTTTACACTTTTTTGTTTCATTCCACGTATCCTGTTCTACTTTTTAACCAACTACACACTTGCCACATGAACTTGTCATCGATGTGTCAATTATTTAAAAATTGTTTATTCGCCCGCCACGTAACTTGTGGACAATCCAATGCTTATTATAGATTCCAAATTTTCAATTAGAAAACTACCAAGGAATAAAACATTTTTTACCTCATAATATAAACTCCCCCCCCCCCAATCTCAGTCACTAAATTATTATGTAGCCTACACTGTGAAACTACATGACATATGTTAGGACCCGAAATTCGAAAGTCTACAACTACGAATTTCTTGCTAGCCAGTTGAAATTTTAAAAGTGTAATTCATTTCGACCAGCGCATGTATGGCGGTGTTGAAATCAGGCGACGTCTTCCTCACAGCGCAACCAAATCTTCAACACATTGAGTGACACACGCCGTTCTAATACTTAATCATAGTACCGCCCTCCAAGTCTTCAACCTTTCGATATGTTACAGTTACATGCCCCATGGATTTAATGCCACTGTCGCTCATGTAAAAAGGAAATAGATTATTCCTTGATAACGCCGTTTTATCGAGCCGTCAGATACCCAGACAACTCCAGCTGTGACTAGATCTAGATAGAAAACAAACCAGGAAGCTCCATCTTTTTGTTTAACCATATAAGGCGTGTGTCTTACAGACTGCTGCCTTGAAAGTATTGAAGGCTCGGGCAGATGAGGCTCAATAGCAGCCCATCTAGGCTAGAAATCTAAAAAAAATCAAACAACTGCTTCCTTGCAATTTGTTCTTGGATGGACAAATGCTATAAAAACAAATCCAGACAGAATAGCCTATACGGCGTATAACATGTTGACACGCAATACCTAATTGTGGTGGATGAAATCCCCTCCAACATTACAATAAAGAAGGAAAAAGAAGAAAGTGTCGAGCTAGGTTAGAGGTCGTGCTTGTAGGATATCACAATGACCAAACTCTAATGGGTACCTGACTCGGGGAAAGTAAAGATGGCTGGACAAGGTGTTGTAAACTATACCATCAGATACCAAGCTTAAAGAAACAAAGGGACTTTACTTCATCTGTACTTGTCTAAAGTGTAGTTTATTTCGTTTTTACCAACGACTTTGCTAATTAAAATAGTATCCTAACGATTTAGATAGTTCGTCCTAGAGATATACCCACGTATGCCTGCATGTCTAACTTAAATGTCTTTATTTTTCCTGTGAGATCTTTATGCTGCTGCTACTTACTGAACTTTCTACTTGAAACATTCCCAGCAATAAATATCACGACACTGTCAATACACTCCAGTCCCCCGTCTCAACACATCAATACACCCAGTCACACCAAGACAGACGGCCAGGGAATAAAACATCTATCTATAGCCTAACCTGCAGTGCACTAAGGTCTCTGAGCCATCAACCTATTCGAGTGGATCTAAACCATACAAAGCGCACGTAATCAGAGTTTCTTTCATCTCTTCGGGGGGGGGGGGGGGTGTCCCGTAGTACGTCTACACCCCCCCCCCCCCGAGCGAAACAGATAAAAAAAAATATTTTATACAGAAAACATACTTTGAACGGTATTTGTCGTTTCCCCTCCCACCGAAAGATTCAAGCGCCCCTCTCTGCAATGGGTGAAAAAATACCTAAAACACTGCACGTAAACATAATAAACCGATACTTCCTGCTTCCCCCCCCCCCACCCCACCTTTGCGCCTACTGACATGAACCCGCAAGTGCTCTAACGTCAACAAAAAATTACTCGCTGGAAAATATCCCAGCCTTAATTATGTGCACGTGAAATAAATGCTTTAAAAAAACAAAGGACTGATTAACTTACGCGGAATCAATGTTTCTCTCTTCTGTTTTTGATGTAATACAATATACATCAGACCGTTTTAAAAATCAAAACGGGAGTAATTACACGAATGGCAGTCGTCGGCTATTTATTTGCTACAGATTATTGATTACATCCTGGTTTCGCTGAACCTCCCCTCCTCCCCCCTACACCTAATGAAAAAAAAAAACCAAAACAAAAACCACACTAGTGGAATAGCTTTTTTTGTTTAACGTGTTTAAAAAACTGAGTAGCACAGATACATACAGGTGTCACCATAGTGGGGGAGGGAAGGGGGGGGGGGATCCAATTTAGGTAGTGCTGGGAGGGTTATTATATCTAGGGAAATCACAACTAGGTAGTGCTGTGAAGGGAAATCACAACTAGGTAGTGCTGGGAAGGGAAATCACAACTAGGTAGTGCTGGGAAGGGAAATCACAACTAGGTAGTGTTGGGGTGGTCATATCTAGGTAGCAATAGAAGCGAGGAACACCTAGGTAGTGCTGGGAGATCACGTATGTATTTAGTGCTGAGAAGGGGGATCAGGTAGGTAGTGTTGGAAGGGGAGATCATATCTAGGTAGTGTTGAGGGGGGGGGGGGGGAGAAGAACACCATAACTAGGTAGTGCTGTGAAGGGGAATCAGTTAGGTAGTGTTGGAATGGGAGATCATATCTAGGTCATGCTGAGAGGGGGGGGGGGAGAATAACATATCTAGGTAGAGCTGAGGGGGGGAATACTATATTTAGGTAGTGCTAAGGGGGGGGGGAATACTATATTTAGGTAGTGGGTAGTGCTGAGAGGATGGGACGAAGTGGTTTAGCAGTAGAGAGCTGGACTGCTAGCCTGTAAGTCTCGAGTTCGAATCAGGGTTCAAGTCAGTAGACCGTCCCTGAGTCCACCCAACTCTGATGGGTACCTAACTCACGTTAGGGAAAGTAAAGGCGGCTGAGCATAGTGCTGATCACACTATCTCTTCAAATGCTGAGGTCACAGAAACAAGTGAACTCTACTTCACTTGCCCTATAGACCATCATGTTTGAAAAGGGAACTTTACTTTTAGTGCTGAGAGGATAAATTCACAAGGATGGGGGGAAGGGGAGAGTGTAAACAAGTTACAAGTAGTTTATGCTATCCCCACCACCAAATACAGTCTAAAGCAGTAAACTAGCATAACATCTTAAACAAGAAAATTTAAGAAACCATAGAGCTATATTGACTCATTAATTAAAATACTGCCTTTTACAGTAATTGGCATAACATGTTCTAGTTATTACCAGTAACTGACCTATTTATAGACTTTACTAAACATGTACAAGGGTTAACTCAACTGTGGGTGTGTGGTGAAAATGTAAGGGGGGGGGGGGTTCTCAAATTTTGATGAACATTGTTTCTCTTGCTGACTCTACTACTGCATATACATAATTATGAGCAGGTTGTAGAAACATGACATATACACCTAAGACTATCAGTAAATACAATTGTCATAAAAGCTTAATTGAACATGTGTATGTTGTGCTCATATACACTGACTTATCAAGAACTGGAGATGCTAATGAACTTGAGCATTTTCTTGAATCACTATTTTCTAAATCACTATTTAAATTTAAAGACAATTTAAAGGTTTTTATGGAAACAATGATTTATAAATAATTGAGTACAGTTTGCAATTTTCCTCATTTACATTTACTTTTAGTTTTTTTTTAAATTTATTGAGAACGGTACTTGATTGATGCTGATATCGGAATACCTAAGTGTCCAATTTAAACTTAGCTTTTACTACTATACTGATAAAATGAAAATTCCCGTATACATAAAATGACAAAAAATACTTACCATACTCCTCCAAGATTTGCATTTCTCTACGTCTTCCAGCCTTTTGCAGTTTTTCATACAAGGTTCTGACTTTGTAGCCTGCACAACCCAGCTCCCACAGGAGGCAGCGGGTTGGACTCCCACTTTCTTGGAATTGCTTCAGGGATAGTAGCTGCATACGTTCAAATGTGTACTCTGCCTCTGAAGCTGTGTAAATGAAAATTATTTCCCGCTTTAAAACATTGCTAAAATTATACAGGAAAAGTAAATTGACCTAACAAATAAGAAGTGTGGGCTTCAAGTGAAATCTCATCTCTTAAAAAACTTTTCATACTTCTTTTTTGTTCTTAATTGCAATAAATTGGAGATTTCCTTAATTTTAAAAATTTTGGTGAGTAAACAAACGCACATTTATTAAAGCATATTTTTATACATCTTTTGCCATGCTCTTTTCTTCAGTCACTTTTCAGTAAATTGTTGAGTGACTTCTTGCCCCAAAGAAATATGAGGCAATTTTATATACCAGGTTATAACAATAGTCTTTTTTATTTCTATTTGCTGATGGCCACAATCTGTTAGGTTGTGAGTGTTTTTTAACAGAGATCTTGGGCAATTATATTTGTACCCAGCAGCATCACTAGGTGTTATCTGGTACGGTAACTCATAATACCACAATAATGAAATTTTAAAAAGGTATTATATTACTAAGTTAACTAAATAGAAATATTACTTGTCAATGTGTTTCAATGTCAATGCTAAGTCTATCCACTCATTTTCTACTTTCTGACTCAGGCCTTCACTGATATTACAATACTAATAACCTAACACTAATATTTTTTTTTTTGGCCTAAGCTTAAGGCAAGTTCTGCTAAACACACCTATATACTACTAGATCTAGTCTATACACTAGTTCAAGTCAGTAGACCGTCCCTGAGTCCACCCAACTCTGATGGGTACCTAACTCACAGTTAGGGAAATCAAAGGCTTTATGGATAATGTCCATAATAATGATAATATTAATAGACTAGGTCACTAGACTGACTCATCTGAAAATAGTAAATAGGTGGGTATGTAGTAGGCAACTAAAATAGTATTGTATTGTTATTTCATCTAGTTAGAGGGTTAGGCAATAGGCTAAAATAAATTTGGTTGGACTAGGGTTGGATACCATTAGCAGTAAGTAGTAAGTAGTAAGGCGTTAACTTAAGCCTTAAATTCAATAAATATTAAATTGGCTTAACCCTCTTGAGACGCCCGGGCCGATCTATCGGCCGCCGGTTTTATAGCCAAAAAGACGACCGGCCGATCTATCGGCCGAGTCTCAGCCGTGATAGTAGAAGCCACACGATTGGCTTTCTAGTATCGTATCAGCCAATCAGATTGCTTCTAACTGTTATAGTACATATCTAGCACTTCAATGGCGACTTCCATTGAAAGTTTGCCTCATTTTTTTGTTTTTTATCGATTTTTTTTAGTGCCGCGAGTCCTATCGTAAATTTTTTTATGTCCAACAGTCCAGTCATCAAAATATACTTAGAAATTCTAATGTAGAAATAATAATCAGTAAATTAGTTCAGATTATTGAATAGATGTTTGTGTATTATTTAGATTAGCATTACAGAGAGAAAAAACGTATTTTTATACAAATTTACTGTAATTTAGTGCATTCAAATTTTTTTCGTGCATAAATTATGCAAATCAGAAAGCTCACATATATGTATGTTGAGATTTTTATTAGATTTATAAAAATCATATTAGCTCATTCAATTTCCTAATAAATAATATATATTTTTATGCATGTAAAATAATTAGTTTATTTTTTTCAAAATTTTTTTGTGATACAAGTGCAAAACTTGAAAGTAGGCTCCGTCTTCTTAGCACCGGCTCTCTAAAAAAGCTACGTCTTAAGAGGGTTAAATAGTATAAATAGTGGTACTGTTAGCATTGACATACAAAACATTCATTAATAGTATACCTCTTTCAAGGCTTTTAAAAGAATATTCTATTATTGTTCCATTATCGGACATTGGTGAATTCCACTCATACTTTTTGTAACTTTTCTCATGTTAGATGCGTTGGGCATACTGATAGTTACAGTAATTACATGATACAGCTGTGTGTCACAGTTTCACTTTCACCGCGTTCGCACTCAGCTGTTTATCGCGACGTGTGGAACAGGGCGTGTTGTGTAGGGGACCTGGCGGATTTAAGACTGATCTTGTATTTATAACTCACCTAACGTCTCCCAGCCTTTGTCTGTGTCCATTGACCTCATTAGGGACTGAGTGACCGCATAAGGAAGTTGACATAAATTTACGTTGGTTCTATCACAGTCTTCCATTTTCACAGATAGCACATCGTAACTGAGCAATAACAACAGGAAGTAAATTATAACTGGCTATAAAACTATCCAATAGCAATAGGCCTATACAGTAATGACTTTGGATGTCCGTGTTAGGAGTATTTTGATTGGCTACTTTTTATTACTTAAATAGGCTAACTAGGCTAGGTCCAGGTCAAGATAATAATATGTATTAAATGGGCCCTAAATGTTTTACCAAATTATTTTGCCGCCTAATACCGATTAAATAGGAATTGCATTAAAAGAATTATTCCTTGGGTGTATTAAGAAATCATTCAATGAGTCGTATAATCCATCTGTGAATTCACGATGTCAAGAAGGTTTAACCTCACACGACCCCTTGACTCGTAACTGGCCTCAAGGCTAAATGTTGCGTGTCGTGCCTTTAGTCAGGCACGCACCGCCCTTAACTTTAACCGATACTTTAATTAGTGTAAAACTCCAGTTAGAGAAGCGAGAACACTTCTTAACTTTAAAACTGAAATACTTTGAGAAATAAATTGACACATGGTGTTTTTAATTACCTTTTCTAGCTATTTTAAATTTAAAAAAAAAATTACTTAAGTTTAAAAACTTACCCTAACTTATCTTTGTCTTTTTGTTTCATTGATGACATCGAAGCGTACTCACGTCCGCTTAACTCACTTATACCACACGAATCGCCATCATCTGATGTGGTTTGTTTCACGTTTGTTTTGAAGTCGTTTTGCTTTTTTAGGAGCATGGTGTTGATTTTCGAGTTTTTTTTTTAAAATTGATAAAACAATCCAAACTCAATGGAATAACAATGTTGATATATTATTTCAGCTTACTTTTTAAAGTATTAAACATTTAACTTGTTGTCATTAAAAAATACATCTAAACATGAGAAAAGATGAGTAAAGTAAAAGCAATATAATAGGCCTCGTCTATATCACTGTTTTTAAACACATATATGATAAGCATTTAGACATACTATTTCGGAAATATTTTTTCTCCTTTATACACAGATTGTTATTGTTGTTGGCCTACACTTAGGTCTACATTTGAAGATGAAAACACTTTCTTGAATTCACAATATTTAAACAGAAAAAAATAAAAATAAAATTAAAACTTCAGTTTTTTAAAATCCAACTTTCGTATAGTCTAAGTAGCCAGCAGTTTATCGCTAATCACCGCTAACCAACTAGTGTTTTCACTTATCCGCTTTGCCTTTATACCGCGGAGTGCCGTGTGCCAGTGCGTCCGCTATGTGACGTCATCCCCAAAAAGTACACAAAAGCAATCGTTTGGAAACTCCCTAATGAGCTAATGACCCCATTTGCGCTCCGATTTCCTCTAGTTTACCGTTTCAGTCCGACTTGACAGGGTGTAGCAATTTAAAACATAAAACAAGTTTTAAACAGATCTAGTTATTTCTTGTTTTCATACCTTGCTGTGAATGATTTTAATATGTTTACTTTTTTTTTTTTTTTTTAACTATTAACGCCTCTTTATATTAAAATTTTGTTTACTTAGAAATTAACCTCTTCTACTTTTACATAGTTTTTGTCTCACTAAAAATAAAAGACTTAGTCTCTAGTCAGCTGAATTCCAAATTAAGAGCAGAGTTTCTTCCAGGCATCACTTCGGAAGGCGGACCCCCCCCCCCCCGAACGAACTGAAATTTTTATAGAAAATATATATTTTTAACAGTGTTCCCACCCCCCCCCGGAAATTTTAGTCCGCCCCCCCCGAAAATTTCAAGTGCCCCCCCCCCCCCCCCGGAGAAAAAAGTCAGGAAGAAACACTGATTAAGAGCTAAACCACGTGACATGCTTGGAATCGAGAATCCCCGTAAAAAAATAGCAACGATACCAGATATGAGGTCGTCCATAAATGACGTCACACTAGTAGGGGGGAGGGGGGGGGGGTCGGTAATTTTGTGACAATGTGTGATGAGGGGGAGGGGAGGTTCAGATGGTGCGACGTCACACTTTTGCTTTATAGATAAGAAATGTTAGGAGACGAATTTTAGACATTATTTAGAGTTTTAGAAAACAGTTTTAATAAATTATAATAGGAATTGATTAAAATACTCTATTTCGACATATTTCAGACAAGATTTTGGAAAAATATTGATGTTAAAAAAAAATTCAACTGCAATTTTGAGGGTGGTTGTAGGCTGAGGTGTGATGTCATTTTAGGGGGGCGGGGGTCTGGCTTTTTGCGACGACGTGTGACGGAGGGGAGGGGGGGAGGTAAAAATCGTCAAAAAAGCGTGACGTCATATATGGATGATCCATATTAACGGTGTCATGTTGCATGCAGAGTTTTCTTCCAGGCATCTCTTCAAAGCCCCCCCCCCCCCCCGAAAAATTTTTACCGCCCCCCCCCCCCGAACGAAATGAAATTTATATAATTTATAGAGAAAATATATACTTTTAACAGTGTCCGCACCCCCCCCCCCCGAAGAAAGTCTACCGCCCCCCCCCCCCCCCCCCCAAAAAAAAATTTCAAGTGCACCCCCCGGACAAAAAAGTCAGGAAGAAACACT